>NW_024733567.1:0-10242 GCF_018991925.1 Homarus americanus | reverse complement strand
GGTCAAATGTAAGGAGACCCTTCGCCGCCCCCCCCCCGGCCAGCTGAACCTGACGGCTCGCATCCCAATATATCGGACGTCCTGGTCCTCCCTCGGGAATTCGCAGAGAGAGAGTTGTCTTGTAACAAGGTGGCCAGCTACTACACCACCAGGCCTGCTCGAGAGAAGTCAAGGGCCGGAGGCAAGTCGCCTCCGGTCAGGACCGAGACTTCCCTCCGGCGCCCAGCTAAGCAGTCTCCCATAGAGACAACCCAGGACTACCTGCTAGGCCTCCCCTAGGTCACGTGAGTGTTTGTCAGAGCTTTCCATGGGATGAGTTACCTACGTGGGAAGTGTATTCATTTCATGTTCGTGTCCGAGAATCAGAGTGTCTAGTAACGTAATATGATGCCCTAGTAACGTAAATATAATGTCCTAGTAACTTCAATAGAAGGTGTTATTAATGTGTCCATGTCATGTTCGTAATGAATAAAGAGTTGTAACGAAGCAGTGTTTGAGAAGTCGCCTTTAAGAACGTAATAGATGTGTATTGACGTGTAAGACACGACCAGTGTACGATAAGAGTAAATAACTATCACGGCCACGCTACCAAAGTCTTCCTCTCTTTATACTCTTATACTATCAATACTCTATCTCTATATCTTCTACTCTTTTAAATCTGTTCTAATATGATATTACCAAAACGGATCGTTTTAAAAAAAACTTTGCAAAAAAAACAGGGGCCAAGAAAATCACTTTTGCAAATTTGTGTTTTATTTAGCATTTATTGTGTTTTAAATGAAATGTTAGTTATTTATTCATAGTTAAAGAGTTCATTATCTACTAATTTAACTATATAAACATGTTAATAATGCCCCAGATAGCTATAGAAGCATAATTTCTTGATTGCAAAAAAAAAAAAAAAAACTGCTTAACAGAACAGGTTTTTTGCAAATTTGTGTTTTATTTTTCATTTATTGTGTTTTAAATGAAATGGAAATTATTTATTCAAGGTAAAGGGTTTATTATCTACTAATTGAACTATAAACATGTCAAGCATGCCCCAGCAACCTCTAGAAGCATAGTTTCTAGATTGCATCCCATTCCAGAAAACATATTTACAAACATTTATAATATTTTTTTTACAAAATTCGCATTTATATCAATAAACATTTAACTTAATCACCCATAGTTATCATATTGTATTATCATTATAAACTATCTGTACTTTTATTCTTAAGCTTTTAAATATTGCAATTAATTTGTATGCTTATACTCTCAAAGAGGCATTACTATATATGTGCATATATTATAGCTACAGTAGTAAATTATAGTTAATTAATAATTTAAGTTAGATATAGGGCTAATAATAATTGATGTTAAGATTAGCATTAAGGAAAATTGTAAAAAATTTGCAAAATGTATAACGTTTTTACAAATAAAGCATATTTATATTCCTTTCATAATTACTAGCCTATTATATAAAGTTATACAGTAGGGTGATATTAGCTAGCTTACATGCCTTTGGGTACAGGAGTCACCTGAGGGGAGACCTTAAAGAAATAATTCTTAATACATTTATAGTCACCTAAGGTAGCTTTCTGTCTGCATGCCATAAAAAGGCCAGTAAGGTTTATACCCACTAGCGTAGCTAGGGGTGGGGGGGGGGTGGGTCCGCCCCAGGCGGCACTTTTGGGTCTGCTCATCACCCATATCTGCAGCTACTGGAGACGTTAATCCATCCCTTTGTATCGGCGGCAAGTTAATCCTTGCCGTGTCTGACCTAACACCTGACCCACATCATCACGGCCACGTCATGAGCTACACCCTTGCTATGAGGCCCCCCGCCACACACACAACCTGTAACCTGTAACCTGTTGAGGATTAAGGAAACAACTTCAAACAAGTACGCCAGTGAGCTCATGTGGTGTGGGTCAGGTGTTAGGTCAGATACGACGAGGATTAACTTGCCGCCGATACAAAGGGAAGGATTAACGTCTCCAGTAGCTGTAAAATCATGCAGTCTCGGGTCATATCAGTTCATGTACAGCCGACCAATCCACCAGTTACAAGCAATTCACTTCAGTTCTGCACAAGTCTCCATCGTGACAAGACGAGGCTAGACGACTTTTAAGTTCTCTTGTGTTTTCGATCCAGTTATTTACTTCGTTGGAAGACATAATACTATAAGGTAAGAAATATTAAAGTATTGGTTAAAAAATATTGATGTGACTTTTGCTGCGGTACTGAGATTAAATATTAAGATTTTGTTTCACAGCCTGCAAAATACAGTGTACTTAGCAAATGCTGCAGCTTCTGAGAATGTGGGTGGAGCGGGTTTATTACTAAGAGCAGAGACGTTACCGAGAACAAATTCTGGCTTGAATGTCATGTACACTAATACTGACACGTTCCTTGATAAGAGGGAGGAGTTTGAAACACTACTAAGAGTACACCAACCAGATATTGTAGGAGTTGTAGAACTGTTGTACAAGAACAGGAGAATCGACCCAGAGGAATGTGAGTTCAGTATTGCTGGATATGACTCATTTACGAACCTAACTCAAGAATCCTGCAGGAGGGGTGTGGTTATCTACGCTAGGCAAGACCTTAGAGCCAGCCAGGCGAGGGTACAGGGAGCGGATGTTTTTGAAGAGTCCAAGTGGTGTAAAATTAAATTAAAGGGAGGGGACTTACTTATCGTCGGGTGTATCTACAGATCCCCGAACTGTGGCCCACTAAATCAAAGGAACTTAAGAACCTTAATGAACAATGCGGCGATGCTCAACCCCAGCCACCTCCTTATCATGGGGGACTTTAACTATGGCGACATCGACTGGAGAAACGAGTCAACCCCGAATGACTTGAATAATCCTGCTACTCTTTTTGTAGAAACTCTGAGAGATAATTTTCTGTTCCAACATGTGAGAGACCCGACACATTACAGAGGGGAGCAAACACCCAAGCCACTTGACCTCATCATAACAAACGAGGAGGGTATGGTGGCCAAACTGGAACACCTTGCCCCAGTTGGCACCAGTCACCATACAGTGTTGTCATTCAGATTTAACTGTTACCTAGTTCAAGATAAGGCCAGGCCAAGGTGCAAATATTACAAGGGAAATTACAATGGGATGAGGGAAGAGATGAGGGGTATCAACTGGCCCGACTTATTAAGGTACAAGAACGCAGACACTACGCTGAATATCATAACTAGTAAAATGACCTATTTGATCGATAAATATATACCCAAGACCAAACCCAGTGCTTCTAGGAATACGAGGGGATCCCTACACATGAACCATGCGGCGGTCGACAAAATTAAGAAGAAAACCCAGAAATTCAAGACGTGGGTTGGGCCAAACGATGAGCAAGACAGGAGGATGTATGCAAGAGCCAGAAACCAAGCAAAGATAGAGTGTAGGAGGGCTGAAAAGGAGTTCCAAAGGCTGGTTGCACGCGAGGTCAAGTCAAACCCAAAGGCGTTTTACCGCTATGCAAAGTCGAAATTGAAAACGCGAGTAGGAGTATCAGACCTGAGGCTTCAAGATGGTAGTTACGCAGATTCTGACCAGGATAAAGCTGAGGCATTGAACAGCTTCTTTTCCTCAGTGTTCACAAGAGAGGATGCAACTAACCTTCCTGCGTTTGAGGACAGACGGTTCGACATAGCACTGACCCACATTGTGTTCACAGAAGAGGGTATTAGAAATAAACTGTCCAGGCTAAAGGTCCATAAGAGTCCTGGACCTGACATGGTGCATCCTAGAGTGCTAAGAGAGCTGTGCAACGAGCTTGCAGAGCCCCTGAAGATCCTGTTTTGTAAATGCCTGGATGAACAAATGGTCCCCAGTGAATGGAAAGTGGCTTATGTGAGTCCTATCTTCAAGAAGGGCGATAGGCACTCCACGAACAACTATAGACCGGTGAGCCTGACCAGCATAATATGTAAAGTACTTGAGAGTATTATCAGAGATGCAGCGATGGAACATCTACTACGAAACAACCTTGTAAAAGATTGCCAACAGGGTTTTATGCCGGGGCGCTCTTGCTTGACACAATTGCTCAAGGTATTGGATATTTGGACCTATATTCTAGAACAGGGTGGTAATATCGACAATATTTACCTAGATTTTGCCAAGGCTTTCGACAGTGTACCCCACGAAAGGCTGAAAATCAAACTGGAAGGGTACGGAATTCGGGGAAATGTCCTAGCGTGGATAGAAGACTTTCTACATGACCGCAAGCAATGTGTGGTGATTAATGGCACGAAATCGTCATCTGTACCTGTAACAAGTGGGGTACCGCAGGGTAGTGTATTGGGCCCGCTGTTGTTTGTTTGTTTCATAAATGATATGCCTGACGTTGTACACTCCTCCACACAAATGTTTGCCGATGATGGCAAGTTATTTCGGGAAATTAAGAACCAAGCGGACTGTGAAGAGCTGCAGAAGGACCTCTGTGGGCTCCAGGAATGGTCGAAGGAATGGCTGCTGAGATTCAATGACACGAAGTGTAAGAGGATGCACCTGGGGCGTACCAACGGTTAGGAGGCGTATTATATGTCCCAACGGGATGAAGAAAATGTACTAGTTGACTGTAAAGGATGAAATGAGCTGAAGTTCTCGGGCCATTGTGAGAAGAAGGTAAATCAGGCAAATAACTTATTGGGTCTTATAAGAAGGTCGTTCAGGTATCTAGACGGTCCGTCCCTCGTGACGATCTTCAGGAGTGAAGTGCTTCCCCATCTGGAGTACTGTCACCCCATCTGGTCCCCGAGATATGCTAGGGACTGTCAGTTGGTTGAAAATGTTCAAAGGAGGGCCACCAAACTGGTGCGCCTGCATCTCGGGCATCTCAGCCACCCTGAGAGATTGGAGCGCCTGAACTTGCCTAGCTTTATACTTCACAGACGGGCAAGGGGGGACTTAGGTTGAGGCTTTAGAAGTATCTCAGGGGTACTACGAGTTTGAGTGTCCTTACTTGACATGGACGCCGCCTGCACAAGGGGTCACAGCTCAAGATTGAAGAAGCCGCGAAGTCCATGAAAACCGTGAGGGCAACCTTGAGTGAGGGTTGTAACTTGGGAACAATCTACCAGAGAGGCAGACGGCACCGAAAGTGTGAGTTTCTTCAAGAGAAGACGGACCAACACTGGAGCGGGTTCAGGTACATTCAGGAGCCGGTGCATGCCCAGTATGTGCCAACAGTGCGTGACAGAGACGTGACCGATCGCCCGGGCGGCTAGCGAGCCGATCTTTTGGTGAAGAATATAAAGGAAAAGAGACGTGACCGATCGCCCAAACGGCTAACAAGCCGATCAGTGGCGAAGAGGATAAAAGTAAAAGTAAAAAAGTAAAAGTAAAAAGACACTATCCTCACTGGGGTACAGACAAAAGCCCCCCCAACAAAAGCCACCCAGACAAAAGCCCCCCAGACGAAAGCCACCCAGACGTGGAAAGAGGGCCCCCTTGAACTTTTGCAGTTTATTCAAAAGTATAACCTTGGGAACTCGGTTCCAAATATAGTAATAATGCTGAGGATTTTCCTCACAATTGCTGTTAGTGTTGCTACCTGTGAGAGGAGTTTTTCGAAACTAAAACTGATCAAGAATTACTTTAGATCTACTATGAGCACCTTGCGGTTGAGAAATCTTGCCATACTGTCTATAGAGCGACAATTGACAGATGAAATAGTTTTTGACAATGTCATTGAAGAATTTGCCAACAAAAAAACAAGAAAAGTTACTTTGTAGAAAGTTGTAGTTTTCATTTCAGAAATAAAGATGGTCCTAATTTTTTACACTTTTTACTTTTTTCCCTATCCTATATGTCGTTTTTGCTTTTTGTTTAACTGTTACTTATAAAGTTTAAGTATGTTTGGTGTGTATTTAAAGCATACTATATTTGAGTATGTGAAAGTGCAGTAATATTATAATGGTACACAAACTATTTAATATATATATATATACAGGTAGTTCTGCTATAACGCGATAATTGTGTTCTTGTAAAATATCGTGTTATAGAAAATCGCGTAATGGAAATAACAGGGCTTATGGAGAAAATAGGGTTAAGTGCAGATTACTCGAAATCGAAAAAATTTAGTAGTTAGCCTAACACAAAGGATAGCACAGTCTAAATAAATGTTACATTCATATCTAATAATGAAATCATACAGTAAATGTAACACTTTACCTTGAAAAAATATGAATGTAACTTGATGGAGGAGAAGGGTGATTTTGAGGTTGATAAAATCGAGCTTCTCTTCAAGTGTTATATCCTTTCTTTTATTATCATCAACGGGAATTCTATCACCAGAACGCTTCTTGGAGATATTCTTCTTTACCATATTCACAGTTAATACCACAAAATTGGAGAAATAGTAAGCAAAAATAACGTTATAGCAAACAAGCGTTCGCGTTATACAAATATCGTTCCTAATTAAAAAATCGCGTTAGAACAAATTCGCATTATCAAAACATATATAGCAGAACTCACTGTATGTGTATATATATATATAAATATATATATAAATATATCAATATATATATATATATATATATATATATATATATATATATATATATATATATATATATATATATATATATATATATATATATATATATATATAAATATAAATATAAATATAAATATAAATATAAATATATATATATTTTTTATATATATATATATAAATATATAAATATATATATATAAATATAAATATATATATATATATATATATATATATATATATATATATATATATATATATATATATATATATATACACAAAGTGAGTCATCAGCAATATGAATTTTAAAGAATGCAAGAATCTCATATGCAGTCAAGTGCCACAATTTGAAGAATACTGTTTTATATTCTTCCTACCTGCAGGTCATAAAAACACATTAGCTAATGTTTATTGGACCTATACCGCCTATGGCCTAGATCTGCAGGTCATAAAAATCCAATTAAATTTTATTGGGCCTATGGTCCACCAGCACAGAGCAGACCAGGTCAATGTTTCTATTTTCCATAAGTTTTGGCCTTCATTAAACTTAGCTATACAAGATCTAAATTTTGAATATAGAGTAGCTACTTATTTTAAATTTGAAACTCATTTGCTTTTTAATTAAATTCATCATAAATTATTTAGTTTAAAATTCAAACAATTTAATGTAACTTGAAATATTTACAAATTTTAATAAATTCATAACTTTGCATTTGTTTTGAAATAACAGTTCTAACATATTTATAATGTGTGAAATCTCAAAGTTCTGTTTGGGTTTTCTTTGGTCATATAGTAGGCTATTACCTCAACCAATCATATCATTTGCTCCACCCACATGTAAGCCTATGTCCAATAAGGTAATAATATTTCTAATAATTGTCAAGTTGTCCAATGATATTAACTTTGTTTCAAATTATCAAATCATATTCTTTTTTTGTCATCTTGCTCCACCCATGGAATAATCTATATATAGGCTTGGCATTGTATTTTCTAGTGTTATATTTAACCTTATATTGTCTCATTCAGCAGTAGCTATATTATTTGGAAAATAAGAATTTATTGAAAACATGCCTGGAAGAAAGAAGAGTGCTGTGGCCAGTCTTTTTAAAAACATCTCAGGGGACTCAAAACTCCAAGGTAAAATGCAATTTTTGCAACCTAATTTTGGCAAAAAATGGCACACGAATGGCCAAACATATTGAAAAGTGTAATAAATGTGGTGATAACATTAAACTGAAATACAGTCAACCCTTGCTTTACGCGGTCCCACATTCCGCGTTTCCACGTTAACGCGGTGCCCTGCCAGAACCTAACGTGCTCACATTACGCGGTGCGTGAACCCCATTACGCGGAGTGTGTCTGGCACGACGCTATTTTTAGATTCGCCCCACCCGCCTGCCTGCCTGTGCTCTCGCCTCTCCTTCCCTCCTCCTAGGCAAGCCGCGCGGTAAGGTTGCGCAGTGTGTCTTTGTTGCGTTATCACTGACGTCATATGACGTATTGGACTGTGATTGGCCATGCATCCCTGCCCCCCTCTGCTGCTAGCTGTAATTGGCTTAAAGTATTATGACGTGTCCACCCGGGGGAGGGAGGGAGGGAGGAAAGACGATGCTTGACCTAGCCGCGCCAGTTTCATCCCTCCACGCCAAACCGTGTAAACGTGTATCCATTGTTCTGTAAAATGGCTTCCGCCGGACCACCGCCCCCAGAGAGAAACCTTTCCTTACCTGGACCCAGCGGCACTGTAAAATGGCTTCCGCCGGACCACCGCCCCCAGAGAGAAACCTTTCCTTACCTGGACCCAGCGGCACTAAGCCAAAGAAGACACGACGTTCCTTAAGCTACGAGGTGAAGTATACCATCATCCAAGAGTTGGAGAAAGGAACAAGGCAGGTTGATTTGGCGCGCCAGCATGGTGTGAATGAATCTACAATTCGAACAATAAAGAAGGATGCAGCCAAGATAAAGGAGCACATGAAGATCACAAAGTCTACAGGTGCTTCTATGATCAAGTATTTTCACAACCAGGTGCTTCTATGATCAAGTATTTTCACAACCAGGTGCTTCTCAAGACAGAAAAATTACTTGTGAGGTACTTGGTGCGTCAGGCGCGACGGAACATGGCGGTCGACACGCGCTCTGTTAAGGAGTATGCACGTGAACTGTACATCGCAGTGGCACGAAAGATGGGAATTACAGAGCCCAAACCCTTTAATGCTTCCTCTGGGTGGTTACAGAGGTTTAAGATCCGGAACAAGATCACCAATATAAACATTGGTGGTGAAGAAGCGAGTGCTGACCGTGCTGCGGCTAGGGAATTTCCTCCGTTTTTACCTGAGATTATGGAGGAAGGACAGTACAGTGACGACCAGGTGTTTAACATGGACGAATCTGGTCTTTTCTGGAAAAAGTTACCTTCCAAGTCCTTCGTTGTAAAGAATGCCAGCAAGATTCGGGGCCGGAAGATGCAGAAGGAACGCATCACCGTCCTGTTTACCACCAATGCCTCCGGAACCTGTAAGCTCAAGTTATCGGTGATCCACACAGCACGCAAGCCGCACGCCTACAAAACCATGGACATGACCAAGCTAAATGTCCACTGGCTGACCGCACATAAGGCGTGGATGTTCTCTACACTGTCCCTCTCCTGGTTTGATGACTGTTTTGTTCCCGATGTAAAGAAATTCTGTGAGCGACAGAATGTGCCATTCAAGATTTTGTTGCTGCTGGACAACACACCAGGACACTCGCCCCTACTGTTAGATCGTCACCCCAACGTAAAAGTGGTCTTCCTTCCTCCCAACACTACGTCTATATTACAGCCCATGGACCAAGAGTTAATCTGTAATGTAAAAGCTGCATTCTCTACGAAAAAATTCCAACTCCTGAACGACTACACCAACACCAGGGAAGAGTTGCGTAACCTGAATGACACCACCACCGATAGCAAGAGCGAAGAAGATGAGGATCAACAGTTGGCACAGCAAAAAATACTGTTCAAACAAGTCTGGAGAGTATTTAACATCAAGAAAGCTGTGGACTTCTTGGTGGAGTCATGGGATCAGCTGTCTATTGCTACAATTCGTCACACATGGAGACATGTGTTGCATGGAATACCAGGTGAGAGGAGGAGTTAATCTGTGACTGGTGAGGTTCAGACTGTTGCAGTAGCAGTGGACCTTGCCAGAGAAGCTGCGCAGTGTTTTACAGTTCCAGGCTTCTCCGAGACCACCAACAACGACATGATGTGACTACCGAGGAGATGTTACATGATGATGACGACGTCAGTAAAGAGGCAGGTGGTGCGTCATCCCAAGAAGAACAACACTTATCCCATAGTAATGTTAGGGATGCCATCGAGTGTATCGAGAAAGCCAAGCCCCTCCTTTCCGACGACCCTGACGCAAACAGGTATGAAATCTTCACTACCCAGCTGTTGCAGACTATGGAGCCCTACATCAAGGTGTATTACGACAACATCAACACCAGCCGTCAGCAAAGCATAACAGATTTCTTCGCCAGCAACCCACCACAGCCAGCCCAAGCCAGTGATAGTGACAGTGAAGATGACTTTGAGGGATTTGTCAGGGAAGCCCTGACAACTGTAAGTGACAGTGATGGTGATGCACCTAGTAATGGTGATTCACCTGAGGGCCAGTAGCCTGCCCTCTGCCTCGGAACCAGCCTCCATCCCCGTACGCCGACCCATCTCTTCTACTAACGCAAGTGTTCCACCTAACTTTTACT
>NW_024733566.1:0-10488 GCF_018991925.1 Homarus americanus | reverse complement strand
AGTTGGGAAAGAGATCCTTGCTAAGACTGAGGAAGTAGCTGATAGAATGGAGGTGGTTGCTATAAGGAGTTATGCTGACGTATCAGGAGGGCCACGGAGGGGGGGGGGGAGAGTAATGCAGAATCAGTACAGGTTCTACATCAGATTGGGACTTTGAAGAAGTGTGTCGAAGAAACGAAAATTAACGGACCTACTGTTAGGGGAGAGGAGGAACACCAGGAACGGCTCCAGCTACCCTGCGAGATTGGAGCGCCTGAACTTGCCTAGCTTATACTACAGACGGGCAAGGGGGGACCTAGTTGAGGTTTATAAGCATCTCAGGGGGCACTACTCAGTTGAGTGTCCTTACTTGGAGCTGGCGGACGCTCGCCCCACAAGGGGTCACAGCTCAAGATTGAAGAAGCCGCAAGTCCGGAAAACCGTGAGGGCAAACTTTTTCGGAGTGAGGGTTGTAAACTCTTGGAACCATCTACCAGAAAGTGTTGTGACCAGCTGCAGTCATGAGCTCTTTCAAGAAGACTTGACCAACACTGGGCAGGTTCACGTACATTCAGGGCAATTACATGCAGTATTTGCCAACAGTGCGTAAGCAGGGGCGTGACCGATCACGCCCGGGCGGCTAGCGAGCCGACCTTTTGGTGAAGAATATAAAGGAAAAGAGTCGTGACCGATCGCCCAAGCGGCTAACAAGCCGATCAGTGGCGAAGAGGATAAAAGTAAAAAAGTAAAAGTGGAGTCACAGAGAGCCAGGCGGAGGGAACTGTGAGTAAGGAAACACACGATAAGGTGCTGTTTCAAAATATTTGCACAGAGGTTCTGAAGATTCCAGCAACCCCTCAGGATGTGAGGAGACTGGGACAAAAGCAGGGGGCTAAGCCTCGCCCCCTCAGGATCACACTAGTGAGTGAGGAGGAGAAATGGCAAGTTATTCGGCAGGCAAAAAACTTAGCAAGGAGCGAGGCATTTCGGGATGTATTCATTCACCCAGACCGCACGGTAATGCAGAGGGAACAGCACAAGATGCTCCTGCAGGACTTGAAGCAGAAGAGAGAGGAGTCGAGGAGGAACAGGGACAGGTGTACATGGGTTATACTCAGGGGGAGGGTAGTGGAAACAAGTGTGCCGACATAGGGCCAGGGGGCGGCAGTGCACCCTCCACCCACTCAACCCCCCACCCAGGAGGCGGCACCAGCTCAGCCTACCGGACAGGAGGGAACAAGCGCCGTGTAAATAATGACATTTCTAACCACACCCTGCAAAATACAGTGTACTTAGCAAATGCTGCAGCTTCTGAGAATGTGGGGGGAGCGGGTTTATTACTAAGAGCAGAGATGTTACCGAGAACAAATTCTGGTTTGAATGTCATGTACACTAATACTGACACTTTCCTTGATAAGAGAGAGGAGTTTGAAACACTACTAAGAGTACACCAACCAGATATTGTAGGAGTTGTAGAACTGTTGTAAAGAACAGGAGAATCGACCCAGAGGAATGTGAGTTCAGTATTGCTGGATATGACTCATTTACGAACCTAACTCAAGAATCCTGCAGGAGGGGTGTGGTTATCTACGCTAGGCAAGACCTTAGAGCCAGTCAGGCTAGGGTACAGGGAGAGGATATTTTTGAAGAGTCCAAGTGGTGTAAAATTAAATTAAAGGGAGGGGACTTACTTATCGTCGGGTGTATCTACAGATCCCCAAACTGTGGCCCACTAAATCAAAGGAACTTAAGAACCTTAATAAACAATGCGGCGATGCTCAACCCTACCCACCTCCTTATCATGGGGGACTTTAACTATGGCGACATCGACTGGAGAAACGAGTCCACCCCGAATGACTTGAATAACCCTGCTACTCTTTTTGTAGAAACTCTGAGAGATAATTTTCTGTTCCAACATGTGAGAGACCCGACACATTACAGAGGGGAGCAAACACCCAAGCCACTTGAGCTCATCATAACAAACGAGGAGGGTATGGTAGCCAAACTGGAACACCTTGCCCCAGTTGGCACCAGTCACCATACAGTGTTGTCATTCAGATTTAACTGTTACCTAGTTCAAGATAAGGCCAGGCCAAGGTGCAAATATTACAAGGGAAATTACAATGGGATGAGGGAAGAGATGAGGGGTATCAACTGGCCTGACTTATTAAGGTACAAGAACGCAGACACTACGCTGAATATCATAACTAGTAAAATGACCCATTTGATCGATAAATATACACCCAAGACTAAACCCAGTGATTCTAAGAATACGAGGGGATCACTACACATGAACCATGCGGCGGTCGACAAAATTAAGAAGAAAACCCAGAAATTCAAGACGTGGGTTGGGTCAAACGATGAGCAAGACAGGAGGATGTATGCAAGAGCCAGAAACCAAGCAAAGATAGAGTGTAGGAGGGATGAAAAGGAGTTCCAGAGGCTGGTTGCATGCTAGGTCAAGTCAAACCCAAAGGCGTTTTACCGCTATGCAAAGTCGAAATTGAAAACGCGAGTAGGAGTATCAGACCTGAGGCTTGAAGATGGTAGTTACGCAGATTCTGACCAGGATAAAGCTGAGGCATTGAACAGCTTCTTTTCCTCAGTGTTCACAAGAGAGGGTGCAACTAACCTTCCTGCGTTTGAGGACAGACGGTTCGACACAGCACTGACCCACACTGTGTTCACAGAAGAGGGTATTAGAAATAAACTGTCCAGGCTAAAGGTCCATAAGAGTCCCGGACCTGACATGGTGCATCCTAGAGTGCTAAGAGAGCTGTGCAACGAGCTTGCAGAGCCCCTGAAGCTCCTGTTTTGTAAATGCCTGGATGAACAAATGGTCCCCAGTGAATGGAAAGTGGCTTATGTGAGTCCTATCTTCAAGAAGGGCGATAGTCACTCCACGAACAACTATAGACCGGTGAGCCTGACCAGCATAATATGTAAAGTACTTGAGAATATTATCAGAGATGCTGTGATGGAACATCTACTACGAAACAACCTTGTAAAAGATTGCCAACACGGTTTTATGCCGGGGCGCTCTTGCTTAACACAATTGCTCAAGGTATTGGATATTTGGACCCACATTCTGGAACGGGGTGGTAATATCGACAATATTTACCTAGATTTTACCAAGGCTTTCGACAGTGTACCCCACGAAAGGCTGAAAATCAAACTGGAAGGGTGCGGAATTCGGGGAAAAGTCCTAGCGTGGATAGAAGACTTTCTACATGACCGCAAGCAGTGTGTGGTGATTAATGGCACGAAATAGTCATCTGTACCTGTAACAAGTGGGGTACCACAGGGCAGTGTATTGGGCCCGCTGTTGTTTGTTTGCTTCATAAATGACATACCTGACGTTGTACACTCCTCCATACAAATGTTTGCTGATGGTGGCAAGTTATTTCGGGAAATTAAGAACCAAGCGGACTGTGAAGAGCTGCAGAAGGACCTCTGTGGGCTCCAGGAATGGTCGAAGAAATGGCTGCTGAGATTCAATGTCACGAAGTGTAAGAGGATGCACCTGGGGCGTACCAATGGTAAGGAGGCGTATCATATGTCCCAACGGGATGAAGAAAATGCACTAGTTGAGACTGTGTGTGAGAAGGACCTAGGTGTGTATGTTGACAATGAGCTGAAGTTCTCGGGCCATTGTGAGAAGAAGGTAAATCAGGCAAATAAATTATTGGGTCTTATAAGAAGGTCGTTCAGATATCTAGACGGTCCGTCCCTCGTGACGATCTTCAGGAGTGAAGTGCTTCCCCATCTGGAGTACTGTCACCCCATCTGGTCCCCGAGATATGCTAGGGACTGTCAGTTGGTTGTAAATGTTCAAAGGAGGGCCACCAAACTGGTGCCTGCACTTCGGCACCTCAGCTACCCTGAGAGATTGGAGCGCCTGAACTTGCCTAGCTTATACTACAGACGGGCAAGGGGGGACCTAATTGAGGTATATAAGCATCTCAAGGGGCACTACTCAGTTGAGTGTCCTTACTTGGAGCTGGCGGACGCTCGCCCCACAAGGGGTCACAGCTCAAGATTGAAGAAGCCGCAGGTCCAGAAAACCGTGAGGGCAAACTTTTTCGGAGTGAGAGTTGTAAACTCTTGGAACAAACTACCAGAGAGTGTTGTGACGGCACCGAGTGTGAGCTCTTTCAAGAGAAGACTTGACCAACACTGGAGCGGGTTCAGGTACATTCAGGACCCGGTGCATGCCCAGTACTTGCCAACAGTGCGTGACAGAGACGTGACCGATCGCCCGGGCGGCTAGCGAGCCGATCAGTAAAAATAAAGTTTTGAGATGATTTTCTCCCAGTGAAATTTGCCTCTATCCATTCGAATATTTATAGGCAAGAACGTCACTAGTTTATATTTTCCTGACAGAAACTAACTTATAAAACTGCTAAAAAGTTTAATAAATTACAGTAAATGTGCTTACCAGATTAATACCAGCGTTAGTAAGACGGGATGACTCCACCACCAACAACTTGACAGGCAGCACAGCTTTTACGAAAGTCGTATTAGGACAGGGAACAGCTTTTGCACTGTCATAATATGGGCCGTAAAACCAATAATGTAAAAAAAAACATTTGTAAAATTACCAATACCTGTTTCTTTGTACGTTAATCGTATTGACAAGAAATATTCAATAAAACTAACAAAATAATTATGAAGAGGGTGACGAAAAGCAGCTCATAGTCACCTATTCAAAGTTAGGTGAAATTAGTTCGTTTTCATGCCACCACACTCTGTCGTGCTTTTATTGTGTAGTAGAGGAGAGTGAGTGGGAGGAAGGGGGAGGGAAGGAGAGCTTGAGCAAACCAAGGTGGAATGAGTGTAGGTGACACTACCATTACTTGTTCTGTTGATGTCCTTGATCGATGGGCGAGAGGGACATGAATTTTGTGTCATGACTTTATAGTCTTATCAACATGACAAGAAAAGGACACCCGTGCAAACGGAGAAAGGATACACAAACAATTTCGCATTTCATCGATTCCCCAAAGATAAAGAAAATTAAGTATTTAAAAAATAGACTAAGAATAAGATTTCCATGGAAGATGCTAGGGGCAGGTATTATCCTTATTATAATTTTAGTAACGGTAAGTAAGTCTGGTTAAATTTATTCAGATGTAGTAGATGGCAGAGGATACTAGAAGAAAAAGACATACCTCTGAAGGGAAAACATTTTAAGTGTTTTGGGGGTTTATACCGGTTTGGCAATAGTGTATTAACCCGCCAGCGGACGGAACGGGACTCTCGGGAGTTACACTCAGGACACGTGATTGTCTGCTTATTCATTTATATGTTTATTTATTCACGAACAATGATGTTCCTTAAATAAAAGAAGAGGCAATACCATGTTGTACAGTACATGAAATAACATAAATAAGGGACTTTGGTGGTAGATAAATGTGAGTTAAGAAAACATCAAAAGCAAGCGGGCAGGTACATCAAAATCTTCATGATATCCACAAAAAGTAGAAAGCAGTAATAAAAAGACTAAGTTTCAGCTTTCAGTCTTGAAAATATATATAATTCAGGGTGGATAAGGCCGAAATACATTACATGTTAGAATGTTCTGATAAAATCACACACACTATATTTTTTTTTTAAATTTAAGACAGAATACAGCTTGCTAACACTCCCTACTACGATTGGGAGATAAACTTTGAACTTTGTGGTAGTTGACAACTGCAATCAAGCTGGGTGGAAAAGTTAATTGAAACCAGAGAAAAAAAAGGGAGAAATACGTATTCTATTTGGTTTGTGTTTTAAATAAAGGGAGAGACTGTATATTAGGGAGTGACAGTTTGGCAAAAGTTTTCAAAATCTAATTGCTTGGGTTGGATTATTTGTCTATCGGCCACGCTAATTCCGAATATGTTTGAGTTTTTTACATCATTGCATTAGAAGGTTTGTGGATACTTTTGGGTTTGGCATGAAAAACGCGAAAAAACTGTAAATAATAAAGGGACTGGCAATGTGGCACAACCTGTTAAAATCAAGTTATTGAATTGGATTATTCGACTACTGTGTACACTGGTTCATAATATGCTATTGTTTTACAACTCAATGCGCTACAAATTATGCCGATATTTTTGCTGCAAGTCACCACATACGTATATTTCGAAAACCAGGGCCCAATATTACCAACGGCGTGGATAGATTCCGTGGAATGAATTCAGGACATTCCCGCTCATGGAACATTACCAAACTCCGTATATGTGCCAATGGCAGGCCAATGGCAATATTTACAGAGTTTGTTGAGGCTCCCTGGACGGGAATGCCCTGAATTTATTCCACGGAATCTATTCACGCCGTTGGTAATATTCGTCCCAGGACTGATCAACGAATTCAGCCCAAGTAGCTTGACTTGGACAGTTAAGGACAAAATCTCAGTCCGTACTTTTGAATAAAATATTGTTCAATAGGTGGTGATATTGAAGTGCTGAAAGTTGTTTTTCTGTGTTGTTTTGCAGTTAGTTCAAAGGGCCGCCACCAAGATGGGTCGTCCTAAGATTAGCAACACTCAGCTGCGCCAGGGTAACGATAAGGTGTTCGGGGTTCGGATGCCTCTGCCATCTAACAAGTTGCCTCTGAACAAGGAAGTTGGAAGTGCCCTGGCTTATGAAGCAGAAAACGAGAGGTTAAGGAGAAGAACAAATGCTTTTGATTATATGGATGCCACCAACAAGGTGACTGAGAAGGTACTGGATGTGTATAGGAAGGCCACTGTCCCCACTATCTCTGAAATCAGGGTGAAAATGAGAGTCCACGACCTGTGGAGGATGCGGAGGGAGACGATGATGATGAAGGGAAATGGACAGAAACAGAAAAGGAAGAAAACGAAGAACGGGAAGCTGAAGATGAGGTTCGAGGATATAGCTGAGAAGTTGTTTGATGTGGCAGACGACAGCAAAGTGCACGAACGAGAGAAAAGCTTCCTGGCAGCCCAGAGGAAACCGGGAAGGGAGGGCTGCATTGATGGCGTTGACAAAATTGTGACTGCCAAGCTGAAAGAAGAGAGGGAGAAGGAAGCGAAGAGGGCAAAGAAAAGGGCTGAGGAAGAGAGGAAAACTGAGAAGATGAGGTCAAAGAGTAAGGAGGAGATGGAGAGGATGTCGTGTAAAGTGTCGGCAGTGGATGACAGTGCTCAGGAAGAAGATAGTGATTATAAGGATGTCAATGACAATGAGTTCAAGGCTATGGTCGACAGGAGAGCAAGATCAGAGAAAAGGAAAAGGGAGAAAGAAGCCGAGGACAGGATCGGAGAAACTGCTGACAGGTTCAAGGTATCCAATGATGCAGTGGCTCACATCGCAAACACCATCAGAGCTGCAGACAACATCATAACTGAAGGGGACAAGTCTAAAGTGACTAACTGGAAGAAAGTGGAGAGAGTCAGGAAGAGGTCACGAGAACAGAAAAAAGAAAAGTTCAGGGGATTCAAGGTCAGAGGTCTCATGGTAGATGAGTTGTAAAACAATAGCATATTATGAACCAGTGTAAACAGTAGTCGAATAATCCAATTCAATAACTTGATTTTAACAGGTTGTGCCACATTGCCAGTCCCTTTATTATTTACAGTTTTTTCGCGTTTTTCATGCCAAACCCAAAAGTATCCACAAACCTTCTAATGCAATGATGTAAAAAACTCAAACATATTCGGAATTAGCGTGGCCGATAGACAAATAATCCAACCCAAGCAATTAGATTTTGAAAACTTTTGCCACACTGTCACTCCCTACTGTATATCCATCCCATTTAGATTGTTGCGAAAGAAACATATGCAGTACAGCCCCAAGCAATAATACATTAGCATCCCAACTTGAAAAACAATGTAATCTAAACCTACAACCCAGAATGCAGCCACTGTACCAAGAAGGTATAAGTGCAGGCAACTGTACATCAGTGATAAAATCAATTAAATTCCTACCTGGATGTGGTACACTTTTCGTATTTTGGTTCAGCTTACCTGGACTTTCATGAAATGTACTGTATTAATCAATCCTACTGTATTTATCTCAATAGTGTCCTGTAATGTATTCTTTTCCTTCATCTTTTCTAAGTACTGCATGTGGCTAAACCTTAAGAGAATAGAACAATCTTCACTGAAACAAGACAAAAACAACTCAGAATAATACGTCATTTAGTGCCTGGGCAGACTGATCAGGAATTATACAACTGGCATTATTGTGCAACGCCAGGTTTGTCAGGCTGGAGTAGCCGACCCCACGAATTCCCCAGTGTATGCCTCGTGGTCTAGGTCAACCAGCGCCGCCTTACATGACGGAGGTCAACTATTAAGCCACGCCTACCTCCGCTATATAAGACCTGACCTCGTGGTGACCTACCTCTCTTTTCTACCTACACCAACCAGCAAGCAACACCTCCTCCTCCTCCTCCTGCCTGGCGGCCCTCGCTCCCGCCGGCGAGCATGGCGACCCACAAGCTGGTCCTCCTCTGAGCACCCTCACCAACCAGCTCTCTCTACTCAATGCTTGTAACCATGCTGCCTTCCCAGCACCAAGCTGCATTGTACATCCAATACAATATGCATACAGAGAGCACATAGTGAGTTTCCTTTCTCCATCCCATCCTGAGTGTGAACCCAAACATCTCGTACCCCACAAATGGTGACCCCGGAGTGACGCACTCACACAGGATGGAGGAGAAACCGATCACTCTCCCAGTCTTCAAGCAACATGGAAGACTGGCTTATCCACACAGAGGCAGCTCTCATCGGCTCTACAGCTACTGTCTCTACACCGCAGGTTAGACACCCTAGAGCAGCACTGCTTCTCTAAGCAGACACCAGCTCTTCTTCCTGCCCCAAGCACCACGTTCTACCGACCCCAGCACACCCGTCCTGTCTCAGATGCCGTCCCAGGCCCAGCAGTACCCCCTGCCGCTCCTCCTGATGCAGCCCCTGCTCCCGACGCGGCCCATGCGCCTGAGTGCGGACCAACACACCCCTCTTTTCCCCCTCAGGTACTCCCTGCCCATGTCCTGCACCCTGCTGCTGTCGTGGACCCAGCTGCTGTCACGAGCCCTCATCCGCTTCTGCTGACACAGCCCCTGCTCCTGACCCAGGCCCACACACCCCAGCAGGCGCATCTGACGACTCTGTACCTGCAGTGAGGGAAGCACAACATTCATCGCCTCCACACACCCTTTTTCTCCCTCTCTACTCCCACAGATATTGTGTATCTAGACAGTTGTCTCCTCTAGCGGCCGGCTCATCCACGCCCTCGCCGTTATGGCTCACAAGTGGCATGCACCGCCCGTTCTGCCTCATGTGCCATGCAACCCTGCAGACAACAGGTCTCCTACACCGCCTGGAGAGAAGGGGGAGTTTTGTAGTGGATACCTTCCCTACAAATGCTGTTTGTCGCCGAGTAGCCGAACCCGCGAATTCCCCAGTGTATGCCTCGTGGTCTAGGTCAACCAGCGCCGCCTTACATGACGGAGGTCAACTATTAAGCCACGCCTACCTCCGCTATATAAGACCTGACCTCGTGGTGACCTACCCCTCTTTCTACCTACACCAACCAGCAAGCAACACCACCTCCTCCTCCTCCTGCCTGACGGCCCTCGCTCCCGCCAGCGAGCATGGCGATCCACAAGCTGGTCCTCCTCTGAGCATCCTCACCAACAAGCTCTTTCTACATCACGTTTGTATCCACGCTGCCACTTCCCAGCACCAAGCTGCACTGTACATCCAATACAATATGTATACAGAGAGCACATTGTGAGTTTCCTTTCTCCATCCCATCCTGAGTGTGAACACAAACATCACGTACCCCACAAATGGTGACCCCCGGAGATTCGCACTCACACAGGACGGAGGAGAAACAGATCACGCTCCCAGTCTTCAAGCAACATGGAAGACTGGCTTATCCACACAGAAGCAGCTCTCATCGGCTCTACAACTACTGTCTCTATACCGCAGGTTAGACACCCTAGAGCAGCACTGCTTCTCTAAGCAGACACCAGCTCCTC
This sequence comes from Homarus americanus, assembly GCF_018991925.1. Classification (NCBI taxonomy): domain Eukaryota; kingdom Metazoa; phylum Arthropoda; class Malacostraca; order Decapoda; family Nephropidae; genus Homarus; species Homarus americanus. Next base: position 504 of record NW_024733566.1, on the reverse strand, counting down.
TTCCTGCCCCAAGCACCACGTCCTACCGACCCCAGCACACCCGTCCTGCCTCAGACGCCGCCCCCGGCCCAGCAGTACCCCCTGCCGCTCCTCCTGATGCAACCCCTGCTCCCAACGCGGCCCATGCGTCTGAGTGCGGACCCACACACCCCTCTTTTCTCCCTCAGGTACTCCCTGCTACTGTCCTGCACCCTGCTGCTGTCGTGGACCCAGCTGCTGTCACGAGCCCTCATCCGCTTCTGCTGACGCAGCCTCTGCTCCTGACCCAGGCCCACACACCCCAGCAGACGCCTCTGACGACTCTGTACCTGCCGTGAGGGAAGCACAACATTCATCGCCTCCACACACCCTTTTTCTCCCTCTCTACTCCCACAGATATTGTGTATCTAGACAGTTGTCTCCTCTAGCGGCCGGCTCATCCACGCCCTCGCCGTTATGGCTCACATGTGGCATGCACCGCCCATTCTGCCTCACATGTGCCATGCAACCCTGCAGACAACAAGT
>NW_024733565.1:0-9722 GCF_018991925.1 Homarus americanus | reverse complement strand
TATATATATATATATATATATATATATATATATATATATATATATAGGGTGTCCCATAAATTTCCTTACATAGGAAAAATAAATTTTATATGAAAATCCATGTTTATTTATAAACTATGCTCTACATGACTACCATTCTGTTGAAAACACTCTTCAATGCGTGTCCTCCACTGCTGAAGAACACGTTCAAGCACAGCTGGAGTTATGCTTGTAATGGCGTTGGTGATACGTTGTATGGAAACTTATGGGACACATATATATATATATATATATATATATATATATATATATATATATATATATATATATATATATATATATATATATATATATATATATATATATATATATTGTATGTATATAATTTTAATTTTTACTTTTCTACTACAGATTTTTTCAGTGGAGGGTTTACAGCTGTACATCCAGACGCTACAACCAAATATTGAAGGTTAGGTTAGTTGTTCATGGTTATTCATAGTTGTACTAGAGACCCTTCATAACTCGTCAGTACTGGCGGCACTGATATCCACCTTGACGGACCACTGCAACTCTCTAAGTGCTGCCAGCAGGCGGCTGAGGTGGTCAAGGTAGTGGACGATAAATTTGTTGTTGGTGGCGAGGCACCCGAATCGACCCGACCCGACTCGATCATGTGGCCGCAGTAACTACTGTACACGACTCAACGGCCACTACCTATCCTGGTTGATGACAGCCATAGAGTCAGCTGACTGTTCCACGTCAGCTATCAGCTTATCGCCGTCATTACTTATTGGCTTCTAGGTGGTGACAGCCATGGAGTCAATAGTGACAGCCATGGAGTCAGCAGTGACAGCCAAACATAAGAACATAAGAAAATAAGGAGTCTGCAATAGGTCGGTTGGCCTGTGCATGGCAGCTCCTGTCGAGAGTTACTACCACTCTCTATCATCCAGGAATCTAGCTAAGCTCCCTTTAAAACTTTCCAGAGTTCCAGCACTTACTACAAAGTTGCTAAGCTTGTTCCACTCGTCTACCACCCTATTTGTGAACCAGTTCCTTCCTATCTCCCTCCTAAAACTAAACTTATCCAACTTAAATCCGTTGCTCCGAGTCCTATCCTGCTCGGATATTATAAGAACTTTATCTATATCCCCTTTATTGATTCCTTTCACCCACTTAAATACTTCTATCATATCTCCCCACACTCTTCGTCTTTCTAGGGAATGCAAGTTTAGTTTCTTTAATTAATCTTGATAGGGAAGGTTCTACTGTAAGTCCCGGAATCATTTTCGTCATTCTTCGCTGCACTGAAGACTCCAGTGAATTGATATCTAATATACTAAAGGACTAGGCGTGTGTCTGTTCTGGGCAGCCGAAACGGCACAATCGTTTTTCATCAAACTTGGTGGAAAAATCGCAAAAAATTCGTAGAGTGGAACGAACCTGGTCCCATGTCGATGGTATCTTTAGGAAGGCATTAATTAACAATTTTATTTACGATGGAAAACGATGCAAGTCTACTGACTTGGCGCACCCCAATTAACCATGCAAGTCTACGGACTTGGCCCACCCTCATTCGCTGTACGCTGTCACGAGAGTTCAAACTCTTACAAGGGCACGAACATGTCTGCATCATTGTCCATTCTATAATAAGGGCGCCAGAACTGAGCAGCATAATCGAGGCACAGCCGACTAGCACAAGATAAAATTGCAATATGACCTCTGCACTCTTATTACATACACTTCTGGATACAAAACTTAATACTCTGTTTGCCTTATTTCGAACATTAACGCACTGTTTTCTTAGCCGAAGGTCCGGGCTTACAAGTACCCCTAGGTCTCTTTCACAAGTCGACTTCTCTAGCTTGATATTGTTAAGGCTGTATACATTGACAGTATTTGTTCTCCTATTATTAAGTATGCTGCACTTGCTGGTGTTGAATTTCATCTGCCATTTTCTGACCACTCCTGCAGTTTATTTTAATCCTCCTGTAGTGCATTTGCATCCTGCCCTGAATTAATCTGCCGCCCTATTTTGGTGTCATGTGTAAACTTTCTTTTGTCAGTATCAAGATTGTGTATGTAGATTATGAACAAAAGTGGGCCCAGTACTGACCCCTGGGGAACCCCACCAGTTACAGAGCCTCACTCAGATTTAAAACCATCTACGCTGACCCTCTGTGTTCTATCAGTGAGCCATGATTTTATCCAATTTAAAACTTTCCCCTCGATACCATAAGCCTTAACTTTTCTCAGAAGCCTCTGATGTGGTACTCTGTCGAATGCTTTGTTAAAGTCTAAGTAGATAACATCGTAATTTTCGTCATTATCTACTACCTCACAGTCTTTCCAATAAACGTCATCAGATCTGTTACACAAGATTTTCCCTTTGTAAATCCATGTTGAGAGTCGAAGATTAATTTGTTTTTCTCTAAATGCGATTGGATGCTATTTGCTATAATTGATTCAAGAAATTTCCCCACTACTGACGTCAAACTAATCGATCGAGAATTTGATGCTGATGCTCTGTCTCCCTTTTTGAATATGGGTACTAGTATACATTTGCCTGTCTCCACAAGTCTGGCACAACTCCCGTGTCTAATGATTTTGTAAGTAAATTTACGAGGGGTCTGCTAATCTGTTCCTAACAGTCTTTCAAAACTCGAGGGAAAATTTCATCAGGCCCTGGGATTCTGTCTTCTTTAATTTATTTATCTTCTTAAGAATATCCTCTTTTCTGATAGTGATATTCTTTAGTTTCTCTTTTTCATTTCTCCTAAGTATCAGTTCCACCTCTAGCGTTTCCTCGTGAATTTCTTCTGTGAAAACTGATAAGAAGTAGCTGTTTAATGCTTTGCTTATTTCCTCACTATCGTCGATCACTTCCCCACTCTCTGACTTTAAAGGTACCGCTTTTTCCTTGACCTTTGTCCTATATACCTGGAAAAATCCCTTGGGATTCGCCTTGGATTCTCTTGCTATCCCGATTTCGTAGTCCCTCTTTGCCTTCCTTACATTTTTCTTAACATTCCTAGATAGTTCATTATACGGTTTATACCTATTTCAGAGATACTCCTCCCCTCCCTTTAATTTCTTATAAATTCCTTTCTTTATTCCTATGTTATGTTTAAGTTTTTTGGTCATCCACCTTGGCCTATTCTTATTTGACCTAATTTTTCTGAATGGTATATTTTGTTCCTGTGCTTTACGTAGTTTACTAGTGAATTTAATGTAGTCATCATCAACTGTTGTGTCGCTGGTGACCTCACCCGTTCCTACCGGAGACTGACCTGACGGTTCCCAGGTGACCTCACCTAGGTACCTTCTTAGCCACTGATAATCCGCCAATCGAAAGTCTCGGACTCTGACCATATTGTCATTATTTTTCATTTCCCAATTTAGGGTAAACCTGATTTCTCTGTGATTACTGTTCCCTAGTTCTTCCCCTATTGTGATAGCTCCGATAATATTTTCTTTATTTGTTAATACTAGGTCTAATATATTGTCACCTCTAGTAGGTTCTGTAATTAGTATACATTTTAATGTATCCCTGACGAAGAGTGCGACCCCTCCCCCCTTCCTACCTTTCATGTCCTAGTGAAAAGGATTGTACCCTTCCATGTGGTACTCTGATAAAAATTTCTTGCTCGCCAGATTCATTCAAGTTTCGGTGATTGCTATGACGTCTACATTCTCAGTACATACAACCGCTCTCAGCAAGTCTATTTTATTTCTAACGCTCCTACTGTTTGTGAAGTTTACATTTAAACCTACCCTTCCCTGGTCCTGTTTTACCCCTTGTCCTGAGTAACTAATTTTACTCCCCAGGACCTGCTTGTTTTTTGACTCCCATACCAACAGTGAACACAAGTCGTGCACATCCATCTCTTGACACTCGTCGTTTTCCCGTTAAAATTCTAATAATCCTGTTCAATACCAGTAACAAAACGTTGGTAGCCGCGCGAGGATTCCGGGAAATCCTGTCAGTCGTATTAGATAGCCTCTCGACCCCAAGGCCACACCACATCACCCACCACACTACACCACACCACACACCACACCACACTGAGGCATTTAAAGTGAAGATCATGGCAGAATTGTAATTGGCGTACGCATGGTGAAGTTTGTGTGTGATATCTCTCTCTCTCCAGTTTTGGGGGTAGCAACACTATTCTGGTGGCAACAGTGGTCATGACTGGCAAGTTCTGGAACAAGAGAGATTATATGAGTTAGGGTTTGTCACGGGAAACTCAAGCAGTAATTTCTCACGGTAGAATTTTAAGCTGGATTGCCTTTAGTTTATTGTGTCTGAGATGTTTACTTAAATCAGTTACATTCGGAGATGAAAACTGATCGACGTGTTTGTAAAGGACTGTCAGACACGTTCACATTGATTCTTTGTAAAGAGAGGCAGAGTAGGTATACAAATAATATACATACAGTACAGGTATACAAACACTCAGTGCTGCTCACTATGGATAACACAGAAGCCACGTAAACACTAACTCTCATTAGTTCTCTCTGTTTCTGCTTATTCGTCGTGTTATGTCTATTGTTACTTAGGTTCACTTTCATCCAACAGAGAGTCCTGTTGAAGACAGCCCAGAGACAGGAGTAGACATGTCATGCGGAGGGTGGACAGGTTGCGGCACAGGGTCAAGGTGTGGGGATGAGTCAAGACGACGCGCCGGGAGCAGGGCTCGGTGGGACAAATCCGGAGGGCGCCGCGGCAGCTGTGAGGGAGGCTGAGAGTAGTCGGGGCTCATAGAGGGTACCATGCGGCGCTGAAGGTCGGTGACGACGTCGAGTAGGGGTTGAAAGAGGCCAAAGAGATGCTCAACAAGGCTCTTTAATTTGTAAAGGAGGAACATGAGCCGTGTCACCTCGCCTGAGGAGAGTTGGTGGGGGGGGGGGGGGCTTAGGAGCCTTGAGTACAGAGACAGGTTAAAGCATCTTAACTTGCACTCCTTCGAGAGACGTAGAGTGAGGGGCGATATGACAGAGGTTAAACAAAGGGGACATTGCAAAGGTACCCAAACTATCAAACCTGGAGCGAACTCGAAACAATAGTTTTAAATTAAACAAATTTAGATTTAGGCGCGAAATAGGAAACAATGGTTTGGAAATAGAGTAGTGGATGAATGGAACAAGTTACCAAACTTCATCCTTAACTCGAATATGCTGGATAGCTTCAAACTTAGGTTGGATGGATTTATGAGCAATAGGGGTTGGGTGTAAATGGGACTGCCCGCATGGGCCAATAGGCCCGCTGCAGTTCCTCCATTCTTATGGTATGATCATTAGCTCTGGCATCAGAGTGTGCACACAGGGTGGCGTAATGCGTCTAGTGTGGCAGCATTATGTTAGTGTTAAGGAGTAAGCAGTGTTGCTTCCTCTCGTTAGTAGTGAGATAGTCAGGATAACTTAGATTCTTAGAACACCAACTCTGAGCTGTAGTTGTGTGGAGAGGGAAGGGGGGGAGGAGGTGGGGAAGAGGATGGAAGGCGTGGAGGAGGGAAAGAGAGGGTGGGGGGAGAGGAAGGAAGGCGGAGGAGGGAAGGAAAGGGTAGGGGAAAGAGGGGTGGGGGGAGAGGAAGAAGGCGTGGAGGAGGGAAGGAAGGGGTAGGGAAGGAGAGGAAGGAAGGCGAGATTCAAGAAGGGAAGAAAGGAGTTGGGGAGAAGGGGTGGGAGAGGAAGGAAGGCGGTGTGAGTGACTATTGACGCCACCAAACGTTCTTTCCCTCACATGTGCGTGTGTGTCAAGTGACGCACCAGCTGTGTATCTGTACTGACGCTTTAAGTGGGCCAACTATTAACATCAAGTGGTGAAACTCTGCCCCCTGTGTATTCTGTTGTTGATCTGGCTGTACTGTTCTTCTGGAAGGTTAAGCCTGCTGCAGAGAGGAACCGCATTTTTTACATAAGTTTTTTAGTTTAACAAATTTATTAGCAAAGCTTAGTACAGTTTGCCTATTCTGAATAATTCAGTCAGGTCTTGACACTGAGGGTGGTATCACTTCTCACTGCCATGCAAGACAGAGGTTCATACACAAAGAAATACATCATATTCATTAATAGCTAATATATATATATATATATATATATATATATATATATATATATATATATATATATATATATATATATATATATATATATATATATATATATAGAGAGAGAGAGAGAGAGAGAGAGAGAGAGAGAGAGAGAGAGAGAGAGGAGAGAGAGAGAGAGAGAGAGAGAGAGAGAGAGAGAGAGAGAGAGAGAGAGAGAGAGAGAGGTCAGATTCATGTGGGTAAAGTCACTGTTCACTGCCATACAGGACAGAGGTTCGTATACAAAGAAATACATCATATTCATTCGCAGTATATATAGGTCAGTGGTTCACATACATTGGACGTCATATTCTAATTGAAGACTTATCAGTGTGGGCTAGCAGCAAATTTGGGATAAACAGCAAGAATGTCCTCAAGCACCCCCGATTTAATGTAGTAATTACAAAGTTCAAGATACAATAAACCAGGTGGCCTGAAGTCTTTGACAATGTCACATTCAATAATATAGTGTTCAAGTGTATTCTTTGAAGGTTTATCACAAAGTTTACATGCTGAGTGTTCCGGTATGGGTACAGCGTTACTAACTTGCCAGATGTGTCTGTATCCTAGCCTAATTCTGGCCACGACTACATCACATTGTCTGGTTCTGTCCTTATGCTGGCCATACCGGTACCTCTTGTCACAAAATTTGTCATATTTACTAATGCTACAACTGCCAGGTCTCTCTGCATTTCTCACTTCTTCTAGATCAGAGTTCATGATTCTGACTTGAATGTTTTTAATTACAGTAGTGGACAGGCCAAGGTCACGGTCAACATTTTCTTTCTTACATGCCTCATTGGCGAGTCTATCAGCACGGTCATGATACCTAATTCCAACATGGGACGGAATCCACACAAATTCGATACGAAAGTTGTTCTCATTGGCAGTTATCACATTTCTTTTAATATCACATACAACTTAAGACACAGAGCCTGACGGGCTGTTCATTGATTTCAAAGCACTTTGAGAGTCACAGAATATCACCCCACCTCCATTTTCTCTAAGGTAGTCTGTGGCTAAGTAGATTCCAGTTAGTTCAGTTTGTGTTGTGCTGGCCCAGTTGTTCAGCCTTTGCTTGTTTGACACTATCATCTCTTTTTCTTTATATTTTACAACAGTATACATAGACAGTACAGGTATACACACAATGCACATAGACAGTACAGGTATACAAACAATGCACATAGACAGTACAGGTATACAAACAATGCACATAGACAGTACAGGTATACAAACAATGCACATAGACAGTACAGGTATACAAACAATGCACATAGACAGTACAGGTATACAAACAATGGCAAACAGTAACCGAGATTAACAAGTACAGTACGCTGGGCGAGGAAGCCGGTGAACGTTTTGCTGTAGAACGTAATGTTGTGACTCAGCGAAGTTATGCGTATAACTTTATCCTAATACAAACGTCTTGGTACAGTGGTTGGAACTGTAGCCTTGTGACTTAAATACAGTTTTGTTTGCTCTCTCTTTCTCTCTCTCTCTCTCATACACATACACACACACAGACACACAGAGGAAGTTCAGTACAAAGAATCTTGGAAGCTGCTCCTATGGTTGTGACGGCAGCCCAGGTATACACTGTGGTTATTACACATTGCGGTTAGGTTAGGTTAGGTTAAGCAGCACGCCAAGAGCAGATATTCAGCTTGAAACAGAGGCGTAGTATTGTTATTCATGATAATATTGAGTGATTTCTTATCGTGTGAGGAATGATGCCAAGTCTGAAGACAGACAGACGTCACTCAGTCAGGCGCCAGCAGCTGCACAGTCACAAGGACCTTAACCATGTCACCTATTCTCGGATATTGGAAGATCCGTGGGGTAAGATTATTCATGTTTCTTGTATGTATATGTATATTCTCATGTACCATAGTATATAGAAATGGTGTATAGAATACATATAGTGTGAATACATAGGATGATGAGGACAAAGTTGAAACATACAGTGAAACCTCGATATAAGAACATAAGAATGGAGGAAACTGCAGCGGGCCTATTGGCCCACACTGGGCAGTCCCATTTACACCCAACCCCTATCGCTCACATATCCATCCAACCTATGTTTGAAGCTACCCAGCATATTCGAGTTAATGATGATGTTTGGTAACTTATTCCACTTGTCCACTACTCTATTTCCAAACCAATGTTTACCTATCTCGCGCCTAAATCTAAATTTGTCGAATTTAAAACCATTATTACGAGTTCGCTCCGGGTTGGATAGTTTGAGTACTTTGTTATATCACCTTTGTTTAGCCCTGATTTCCATTTACTGTGTACACCTCGATCATATCGCCCCTCACTCTACCTGTACGTCTCTCGAGGGAGTGCAAAAGATGCTTTAACCTGTCTCTGTACTCGAGGTTCCTAATGCCCGGGATTAGTCTTGTTATTCTCCTCTGAATTCTTTCCAGGGATTCTATATCCATTCTGCAGTACGGAGACCAGAACTGAACCGCGTAATCCAAGTGAGGTCTCACATGCGCATGATATAGTTTTAGGATGACCTCGCTAGTCTTGTAAGGCTTGTTGAGAGCACGTACATATTGTTGTCTTGGTTTAAGATTCCTACTTATCATTACTCCTAAATCTTTCTCACAGTCGGATTTCTCTATAACAACATTGTTCATAATTATGATATCTGGTTACTCTGTTTATATCTCCTAGACGGAGTACTTCTCTCCCCACATAATCCGTTAGTTGGGGGTTTCACATCTAATGGACCCTCAAGAAATGGACTTTCATATCTACAGTACAGTATATAGTCCGTTAAATAGAGGATTCACTGTAGATATGTTTGTTATCATCGGGGTGGGAGGTGGGAGGGGGAGGAGGGAGGAGAAGGAGGGAGGGGAGGTGAGAGGAGGAGGAGGGAGGGGGAAGAAGGGAGGAGGGAGGGATGTTACTCAGCAGAATATTCAGGCTGTTAAAATCACTTAATGTTGGCCTGACAACCTCAAACTTCGGGAAACTTAATATACAACACAGAACTAATGTCCGTCTTGTCTTCCTCCTCCTCCAAATGTACTGTCTCTGTAAGGGACTCTCTTAACACCAAGGGACTCTGTAGACACCAAGGGACTATGTTAACACCAAGGGACTCTGTTAACACCAAGGGACTATGTTAACACCAAGGGACTCTGTTAACACCAAGGAACTCTGTTAACACCAAGGGACTCTGTTAACACCAAGGGACTCTGTTAACACCAAGGAACTCTGTTAACACCAAGGAACTCTATTAACACCAAGGGACTCTGTTAACACCAAGGGACTCTGTTAACACCAAGGGACTCTGTTAACACCAAGGGACTCTGTTAACACCAAGGGACTCTGTTAACACCAAGGCACTCTATTAACACCAAGGAACTATGTTAACACCAAGGGACTCTGTTAACACCAAGGGACTCTGTTAACACCAAGGGACTCTGTTAACACCAAGGGACTCTGTTAACACCAAGGGACTCTGTTAACACCAAGGCACTCTATTAACACCAAGGAACTATGTTAACACCAAGGGACTCTGTTAACACCAAGGGACTCTGTTAACACCAAGGGACTCTGTTAACACCAAGGGACTCTGTTAACACCAAGGGACTCTGTTAACACCAAGGCACTCTATTAACACCAAGG
>NW_024733564.1:0-11514 GCF_018991925.1 Homarus americanus | reverse complement strand
GGTACACCTCAGACACTCCCAGTATCCTCAGACACTCCCAGGTACACCTCAGACACTCCAGGCACACCTCAGACGCTCCTAGGTACACCTCTCACCTCCCTACACCTCTCACACTCAGGTACTCCTGTGACCTCCCTGGTGCCTCTCTTACACTCCCAGGTACACCTCAGACACTCCCAGGTACACCTCAGACACTCCCAGGTACACCCAGACACTCCCAGGTACACTTCTCCACCTCTTTGGTACACCTCTGACCTCCCAGGTACACATATTTTCTCCTGGTTCTCACCTGACCTCCAGGTACACCTCAGCACTCCCAGGTGCACCTCTGACCTCCCAGGTACACCTCTGACCTCCCAGGTACACCTCAGACGCTCCTAGGTACACCTCACACTCAGGTACACCTCTCCACTCCCAGGCACCTTCTCACACTCCCAGGTACACGCTGACACTGCTAGGTACACCTCTGACACTCCATGTACCTCCGACACTCCCAGGTACACCTCTGCCACTCTCAGGTATTCCACTGACCTCCTGGTACACGCCTGACACTCCGCAGGTACATCTCTGACCTCAGGTACACCTTTGACCTCCCAGGTACACCTCAGACACTCCCAGGTACCCAGACCTCCCAGTTACCCTTCTCACCTCCCAGTGCACCTCCGACACTCCCAGGTACACCTCTGACACTCCCAGGTACACCTCTGACCTCCCAGGTACAGCTCCTGCACACGCCCAGGTACACCTCTGACCTCCCAGGAACACCTCCGACACTCCCAGGTACTCACTGACACTCCCTGTTACACCCGTGACACTCCCAGGTACACCTCTGACCTCCCAGGTACACCCCAGACACTCCCAGGTACACTTCTCACCTCCTAGGTACACCTATGACAGTTCAGGTACTCCTCTGGCCCCTCCTGATACACCTCTAACCTCCCAGGTACACCATGACACTCACAGGTACACCGCTGATGCGCCAGGTACACCTCAGACACTGCCAGGTACACCTCAGACACTGCCAGGCACACCTGAGACACTCCTAGGTACCTCAGACACTCCCAGGTACACCGCTGACCTGCCAGGTGCACCTCCTGACTCTCAGGTACACCTCTGACCTCGCAGGTACCTCCAACACTCCCAGGTCACCCCTGACCTCCCAGGTACACCTCTGACCTCCCAGGTACACCCAGACACTCCCAAAGTACACTTCTCACACTCCTAGGTACCTATGACACTTCTAGGTACTCCTCTGTCACTCCCTGATGCACACCTCTAACACTCCCAGGTACACCGCTGACACTCCCAGGTACACTGCTGACACTCCCAGGTACACCGCTGAGCCTGCCAGGTACACCTCAGACACTGCCAGTTACACCTGAGACACTCCCAGTTACACCTGAGACACTCCAAGGTGCACCTCTGACAATCCCAAGTGCACCTTTGACACTCCAGGCACACCTCTGACACTCCCAGGTACACCTCGGACACTCCCAGGTACTCCACTGCATCCCTGGTACACCCCTGACCTCCCAGGTACACCTCTGACCTCCCAGGTCCTAGACACTCCCAGGTACCTTCTCACACTCCTAGGTCACCAGCTCTGACCACTTCTAGGTACTCCTCTGTCACTCCCTGATGCACTCTAACAACTCCCAGGTACACCTGACCCTCCCAGGTACACCGCTGACACTGCCAGGTACACCTCAGACACTCTCAGGTCCACTTCTCACTCCCAGGTACACCTCCACTCCCAGGCACACCTCTGACACTCCCAGGTACACCTCGAGACCTCCCAGGTACTCCACTGACCTCCCTGGTACACCCCTAAACTCCCAGGTACACCGCTGACACTCCCAGGTACACCTCCGACACTCCCAGGAACACCTCCGACACTCCCAGGTACACTCTCACACTCAGGTACACCTCCAGACACTCCCACATGCACCTCTGACCTCCCAGGTACACCTCTGACCTCCAGGTACCTCTGACCTCCCAGGTGCCACCTCTGACACTCAGGTACACCTCTGACACTCCCAGGTACTCCACTGACATTCCCTGGTACACCTCTGGCACTCCCAGGTACACCTCCGACACTCCCAGGTGACACCTCTGACACTCCCAGGTACACCTCCTGACCTCCCAGGTACACCTCCTGACACTCCCAGGTATACCTCTGACACTCCCAGGTACACCTCAGCCTCAGTACCACTCCTGACCCTCCCAGACACCTCTGACCTCCCAGATATACCTCTGACACTCCCAGGTACACCTCTGACACTGCCTAGGTACTCACTGACACTCCCAGGTACACCTCCTGACACTCCCAGGTACACTCTGACACTCCCAGTCACCACTGACCTCCCAGGTGCTCCACTGACTCCCTGTTACACCCCTGACACTCCTGGGTACACCTCTGACACTTCCAGGTACACCCAGACACTCCCAGGTACACTTCTCACACTCCTATGTAAACTATGACACTTCTAGGTACCTCTGTCACTCCCTGATACACCTCTAACACTCCCAGGCACACCGCTGACACTCCCACGTACACCGCTGACACTGCCAGGTACACCTCAGACACTGCCAGGTACACCAGACACTGCCAGGTACACCTGAGACACTCCCCAGGTACACCTCAGACCCTCCAAGGTGCACCTCTGATCACTCCCAAGCACTTGACACTGCCAGGTACCACTGACATTCCCCTGCACACCTCGACATTCCCAGGTACACCTCTGACACTCCCAGGTACACCTCCTGACACCCCAGGTACACCTCTGACACTTCCAGGTACACTCTGACAATCCAGGCACACCTCTGACACTCCCAGGTACACCTCTGACACCCCCAGGCACACCTCTGAACCTCCCAGGCATACCTCTGACACCCCAGGCACACCTCTGACACTGCCAGGTACTCCACTGACATTACCTGGTACACCGCTGACACTGCCAGGTACACCAGACACTCCCAGGTACACCCTCAGACACTGCCAGGCACACCTCCAGACACTCCCAGGTACACTTTCACACCCTAGGTACACCTATGACACTTCTAGGTACTCCTGTCACTCCCTGATACACCTCTAACACTCCCAGGTACACCGACACTCCCAGGTACACCGCTGACACTGCCAGGTACACCCCAGACACTGCCAGGTACACCTCAGACACTGCCAGGCACACCTGAGACACCCCACACCCCTAGACACCCAAGGTGCACCTCTGACACCTCCAAGTGCACCTCTGACACTCCCAGGCACACCTCTGACACTCCCTGGTAAACCCCGACACTCCAGGCACACCTCTGACACTCCCAGGTACACCCCAGACACTCCAGGCACACTTCTCACACCCAGGTACACCTCTGACACATCCAGGCACTCTCTGTCACTCCCTGACACCCCAACACTCCCAGGCACACCGCTGACACTCCCAGGCACACCACTGACACTGCCAGGTACACCCCAGACACCCCAGGCACACCCTCACACTCCCAGGTACACCTCCGACACCCCAGGCACACCTCTGACACCCCAGGTACACCTCCGACACTCCCAGGCACACCTCTGACACTTCCAGGCACCCTTGACAATCCAGGGTACACATCTGACACTCCCAGGTACATCTCTGACACTCCCAGGTACACCTCTGACACTCCCAGGTTTACCTCTGACACTCCCAGGTACCCCGCTGACACTGCCAGGTACACCTCAGACACTGCCAGGTACACATCAGACACTGCCAGGTACACCTCAGACACTCCCAGGTACACCTCAGACACTCCAAGGTGCAAATCTGACAATCCCAAGTGCACCTTTGACACTCCCAGGCACACCTCTGACACCCCAGGTACACCTCTGACAATCCCAGGTACTGCTGACACTCCCTGTGCACCCTGACACTCCCAGGTACACCTCTGACACCCCAGGCACACCCAGACACCCTAGGCACACTTCTCACACTCGCAGGCACACTGACACCCCCAGGCACACCTCTGACACTCCCAGGTACACCTGACACTCCCAGGTACACCTCTGACACTTCCAGGTACACCTCTGACATCCCAGGTATACCTCTGACACCCCAGGTACTCCACTGGACACTCCCAGGTACACCTCTGACAATCCCAGGTACACCTCTGACACTCCCAGATATACCTCTGACACTCCCAGGTACACCTCTGACACTGCTAGGTACCCACCTGACATTCCGTGGTACACTTCTGACACTCCCAGGTACACCTCTGACACCTCCAGGCACACCTCTGACACTCCCAGGCACACCGCTGACACTGCCAGGCACACCTGACACCCCCTGACCCACCTCGACACTCCCCAGGCACACTCTCACACTCTCAGGCACACCTCCGACACTCCCCATGCACACCTCTGACACCCCAGCACACCTCTGACACTCCAGGTTACACCTCTGACAATCCCAGGTACACTCGACACTCCCAGATACACCTCTGACACTCCCAGGTACACCTCCCGACACTCCCAGGTACACCTCTGACACTTCCAGGTACACCTCTGACAATCCAGGGTACACACTCTCACACTCCCAGGTACATCTCTGACACTGGCACACCTCTGACACTCCCAGGTATACCTCTGACACTCCCAGGTACCCCTGCTGACACTGCCAGGTACACCAGACACTTCCAGGTACACCTCAGACACTGCCAGGATACCCTCAGACCATCCCAGGTACACCTCAGACACTCCAAGGCACTCTGCCAATCCCAAGTGCACCTGACACTCCCAGGCACACCTCCCCAACTCCCAGGTACCTCTGACAATCCCAGGTACTCTCTGACACTTCCTGGTGCACCCCTGACCTCCCAGGTACACCTCCCCAGCACTCCCAGATATACCTCCGAACCTCCCAGGTACACCTCTGACACTGCTAGGTACTCACTGACATTCCGTGGTACACTTCTCACACTCCCAGGTACACCTCTGACACTCCCAGGTACCTCCTGACACTCCCAGGTACACCTCTGACACTTCCTAGGTACTCCTCTGTCACTCCCTGATACCTAACAACTCCCAGGTACACCGCCCCAACCTCCCAGGTACACCGCCCCTGACACTGCCAGGTACACCTCAGACACTCTCAAGTACACTTCTCACACTCCAGTGCACCTCCGACACTCCCAGGTGCCACCTCTGACCTCCCAGGTACCTCTGACACTCCCAGGTACACCTCTGACACTCCCAGGTACACCTCCAACACTCCCAGGTACTCACTAACATTCCGTGGTACACCTCTGACACTCCCAGGTACACCGCTGACACTGCCAGGTACACCTCCGACCTCCCAGGGCACCTCCGACACTCCCAGGTACACTTCTCACACTCCCAGGTACACCTCCGACACTCCCATGCACCTCTGACACTCCCAGGTACACCTCCTGACACTCCCAGGTACACCTCTGACAATCCCAGGTATACCTCTGACACTCCCAGGTACCCCGCCCAACCTGCCAGGTACACCTCAGACACTGCCAGGTACACCTCAGACACTGCCAGGTACACCTCAGACACTTCCAGGTACACCTCAGACACTCCAAGGTGCACCTCTGACAATCCCAAGTGCACCTTTGACACTCCCAGGCACACCTCTGACACTCCCAGGTACACCTCTGACACTCCCATGTACTCCACTGACACTCCCAGGTACACCTCAGACACTCCCAGGTACACCTCTGACACTCCCAGATATACCTCTGACACTCCCAGGTACACCTCTGACACTGCTAGGTACTCCACTGACATTCCGTGGTACACTTCTGACACTCCCAGGTACACCTCTGACACTCCCAGGTACACCTCTGACACTCCCAGGTACACCGCCCACACTGCCAGGTACACCTCCCGACACTCCAGACACCTCCTACACTCCCAGGTACACTTCTCACCTCTCCAGGTACACCTCCGACACTCCATGTACCTCCTTCACTCCCTAGGTACACCTCTGACACTCCAGGTGCACATCCTCAGCAATCCCAGGTACACCTCTGACACTGCCAGGTACCTCTGACACTCCCAGGTACACCTCTGACACTCAGGGTACACCTCCTAACACTCCCAGGCCACTTCTCAAACTCCCAGGTACACCTCGACACTCCCACGTACACCTCTGACCTCCCAGGTATACCTCTGACACTCCAAGGTACACCTCTCATGCCGAGTACTCCACTGACATTCTGGTACACCTCTGACCTCCCAGGTACACGTCCGACACTCCCAGGTACACCTCTGACACTCCCAGGTACACCTCCCCAGCACTCCAGGGTACACCTCTGACACTCCCAGATACCTCTGATACTCCCAGGTACACCTCCTGACACTCCCAGGTACACCTCTGACACTCCCAGGTACACCTCTGACACTCCCAGGTACCTCTGACACCCCTAGTATACCTCTGACACTCCCAGGTACACCTCTGACACTGCCTAGGTACTCACTGACATTCCCTGGTACACCTCTGACCTCCCAGGTACACGTCCATACTCCCAGATACACCTCTGACACTTCAGGTACAGCTCTGACACTCCCAGGTACATCTCTGACACTCCCAGGTACTCCTGACCTCCCTATTACACCCCTGACACTCCCAGGTACACCTCCGAACCTCCCAGGTACACCCCAGACACTCCCAGTACACTTCTCCACCTCCTAGGTACACCTATGCACTTCTAGGTGCTCCTCTGTCACTCCCTGATACACCTCCTAACACTCCCAGGTACCATGACACTCCCAGGTACCTGCTGACACTCCCAGGTACACCCCCCTGACACTGCCAGGTACACCTCCAGACACTGCCAGGTACACCTGAGACACTCCCAGTTACACCTGAGACACTCCCAAGGTGCACCTCTGACAATCCCAAGTGCTTTGCTCCCAGGCACACCTCTGACACTCCCAGGTACACCTCCAGACACTCCCAGGTACTCACTGACACTCCTGGTACACCCTGAAACTCCCAGGTACACCTCTGACACTCCCAGGTACACCCCAGACACTCCCAGGTACACTTCTCACACTCCTAGGTACAACTCTGACACTTCTGAGTGCTCCTCTGTCACTCCCTGATACACCTCTAACAACTCCCAGGTACACCTCTGACACTCCCAGGTACACCGCCCCAGCACTGGGTACACCTCAGACACTCTCAGGTACACTTCTCCCACACTCGCAGGTACACCTCCGACACTCCCAGGTACACCTCTGACACTCCCAGGTACACCTCTGACCTCCCAGGTACACCTCCTGACCTCCCAGGTACACCTCTGGCCTCCCAGGTACACCTCTAACACTCCCAGGTACTCACTGACATTCCGTGGTACACCTCTGACAACTCCCAGGTACACCGCTGACACTGCCAGGTACACCTCCGACACTCCCAGGAACACCTCCGACACTCCCAGGTACACTTCTCACACTCCCAGGTACACCTCCGACACTCCCACGTACACCTCCTGACACTCCCAGGTACACCCTCTGACCTCCAGGGTACACCTCCCACAATCCCAGTGCACCTTTGACCTCCCAGGCACACCTCTACACCTCCCAGGTACACCTCCTGACCTCCCAGGTACTCCTGACACTCAGGGTACACCTCTGACACTCCCAGGTACACCTCTGACACTCCCAGATATACCTCTGACATTAGGTACACTCTGACCTGCTAGGTCTCACCCCAGCCTGCCAGGTATACCTCTGACACTCCCAGGTACACTTCTCACACTCCCAGGTACACCTCCGACACTCCCAGGAACACCTCCGACACTCCCAGGTACACCTCTGACACTCCAGGGTACACCTCTGACAATCCCAGGTACACCTCTGACACTGCCAGGTACACCTCTGACACTCCCAGGTACACCTCTGACACTCCAGGGTACACCTCTGACACTCCCAGGTACACTTCTCACACTCCCAGGTACACCTCCGACACTCCCAGGTACACCTCTGACACTCCCAGGTCTGCCTCTGACACTCCCAGGTACACCTCTTATGCTGCCAGGTACTCACCCTGACATTCCTGGTACACCTCTGACACTCCCAGGTGCCACGTCCGACACTCCCAGGTACACCTCTCACACTCCTAGGTACACCTCTGACACTCCAGGTACACCTCTGACACTCCCAGGTACACCTCTGACACTCCCAGGTACACCTCTGACCTCCCAGATACCTCTGACACTCCCAGATATGCCTCCCCAACCTCCCAGGTACACCTCTGACACTGCCTAGGTACTCACTGACATTCCCTGGTACACCTCTGACCTCCAGGTACGTCCGACCTCCCAGATACACCTCTGCACTCCCAGGTACACCTCTGACACTCCCAGGTACACCTCTGACCTCCCAGGTACTCACTGACACTCCATGGTACACCTGACACTCCCAGGTACACTTCTCACACTCCTAGGTACACCTCTGACCTTCTAGGTACTCCTCTGTCACTCCCTGATGCACCTCTAAAACTCCCAGGTACACCGCCCTGACACTCCCAGGTACACCGCTGACACTGCAGGTACACCTCAGACCTGCAGGTACACCTCAGACACTGCCAGGTACACCTGAGACACTCCCAGGTACACCTGAACACTCCAGGTCACCTCTGACAATCCCAAGTGCACCTTGACACTCCCAGGCACACCTCTGACACTCCCAGGTACACCTCCAGCACTCCCAGGTACTCCACTGACACTCCTGGTACACCTGACACTCCCAGGTACACCTCTGACACTCCCAGGTACACCCCAGACACTCCCAGGTACACTTCTCCTCCTAGGTACACCTCTGACCTTCTAGGTGCTCCTCTGTCACTCCTGATGCACCTCTAACAACTCCCAGGTACACCCCCTGACACTCCCAGGTACACGCTGACACTGCCAGGTACACCTCCAGACACTCTCAGGTACACTTCTCACACTCACAGGTGCCTCCGACACCAGGTACCTCCCAAGCACTCCCAGGTACCTCCTGACACTCCCAGGTACCTCTGACACTCCCAGGTACACCTCCTGGCCTCCCAGGTACACCTCCTAACACTCCCAGGTACTCACCTGACATTCCGTGGTACACCTCTGCACTCCCAGGTACACCGCTGACACTGCCAGGTACACCTCCGACACTCCCACCTCCGACACTCCCAGGTACCTTCTCCGCTCCCAGGTACACCTCCGACCTCCCAGTACACCTCTGACACTCAGGTACACCTCTGACACTCCAGGGTACACCTCTGACAATCAGTGCTGCCCGACACTCCCAGGTACACCTCTGCCACTCCCAGGTACACCTCTGACCTCCCAGGTACCACCCCAGCCTCCCAGGTACACCTCTGACACTCCCAGGTGCACCTCTGACACTCCCAGATATGCCTCTGACACTCCCAGGTACACTCTGACCTGCCCAGGTACTCCACTGACACTCCCAGGTATACCTCGGCCTCCCAGGTACACTTCTCCACACTCAGGTGCCTCCGACACTCCAGGTACACCTCCGACACTCCCAGGTACACCTCTGACACTCAGGGTACACCTCTGACACTCCCAGGTACCTCTGACACTCCCAGGTACACCTCCCAGCACTCCAGGTACCTCGCTCAGGTACACCTCCCCACCTCCAGGTACACTTCTCACACTCCCAGGTACACCTCCGACACTCCCAGGTACACCTCCCAGCACTCCCAGGTATACCTCTGACACTCAGGTACCTCTTGCTGCCAGGTACTCACTGACATTCCCTGGTACTCTGACACTCCCAGGTACACGTCCGACACTCCAGGTACACCTCTCACACTCCAGGTGCACCTCTGACACTCCAGGTACACCTCTGACACTCCAGGTACACCTCTGATACTCCCAGGTACCTCTGACACTCCCAGGTACACCTCTGACACTCCCAGATATACCTCTGACCTCCCAGGTACACCTCTGACACTGCTAGGTACTCACTGACATTCCCTGGTACACCTCTGACCTCCCAGGTACCTCCGGCCTCCCAGATACACCTCTGACACTCCCAGGTACAGCTCCCCGACACTCCATGTTACACCCTGACACTCCCAGGTACTTCTCACACTCCTAGGTACCCTCTGACACTTCTAGGTACTCCTCTGTCACTCCCTGATACACCTCCTAAAACTCCCAGGTACACCATGACACTCCCAGGTACACTCTGACACTGCCAGTGCACACTCCAGACACTGCCAGGTACACCTCAGACACTGCCAGGTACACCTGAGACACTCAGGTACCTCCAGACACTCCAGAGTACACCTCTGGCCTCCCAGAGTGCCTCCCAGCACTGCCAGGTACTCACAGCATTCCCTGGTACACCTCCGACACTCCCAGGTACACCTCTGACACTCCCAGTACACCTCCGACTACTCCCAGGTACACCTCTGACACTCCCAGGTACACCTCCTGACACTCCCAGGTACACCTCTGACACTCAGGTACACCTCTGACACTCCCAGGTACACCTCTGACACTGCCAGGTACTCATGACATTACCTGGTACACCACTTCAGCTACTGCCAGGTACACCTCAGACACTCCCAGGTACACCTCCAGACACTGCCAGGTACACCTCAGACACTCCCAGGTACACTCCCAGGTACCTCAGACCTCAAGGTGCACCTCCCCAGACGCTCCCAAGAATGCCTCTGACACTCCCAGGCACACCTCTGACACTCCCAGGTACCACCTCGAACCTCCCAGGTACACCACCCCCAGCAGTCCCATGTACACCTCTGACACTCCCAAGTACACACCTCTGACTTGCTCCCAGGTACATCTCCGACACTCCCAGGTACACCTCCGACACTCTCAGGTACACCTCTGACACTCCCAGGTACACCTCCCCAGCTTCACTCCCAGGTACACCTCTGATACTCCCAAGTACCTCTGGCCTCCCAAGTACACCTCCGGCTTGCTCCCAGGTACCTCCGACTTGCTCCCAGGTACCTTCTTACCTCCCAGGTACACCTCCGACACTCCCAGGTACACCTCTGACATGCTCCCAAGTACACCTCCATTGCTCTCAGGCACACCTCTGACACTCCCAGGTACACCTGAACACTCCCAAGGTGCCTTCTCACACTCCCAGGTGCACCTCCGACACTCCCAAGTACACCTCCGACACTCCCAGAGTGCACACCTCTGACACTCCCAGGTACACCACTGACATTCCTGGTGCACCTCCCAACACTCCCAGGTACACCGCTGACACTGCCAGGTACCTCTGATACTCCCAAGTACACCTCCCCAGCACTCCCAGGTACCTCCGACACTCCCACGAAACCTACGACACTCTGGGTACCTTCTCACACTCCCAGGTACACCTCTGACACTCCCAGGTACACCTCTGACCTCCCAAGGTACACCTTATGCCTCCAGGTACACTTCTCACACACTCTTTGGTACACCTCTGACCTCCCAGGTACACCTCTTTCATTCCCTGGTTCTCCCCTGACCTCCCAGGTA
>NW_024733563.1:0-35018 GCF_018991925.1 Homarus americanus | reverse complement strand
CCCTAATCGAGTATAACAAAGTCCACTGATCTAGTATAACAAAGGCCCCTGATCAAGTATAAGAAAAGCCCTCATCGAGTATAACAAAGTCACCTGATCGAGTATAACTAAGCCGCCTAATCGAGTATAACAAAGTCCCCTGGTCGAGTATAACAAAGTCCCCTGTTCGAGCCTAACAAAGTCCCCTTATCGAGTATAACAAATTCCCCTTATCGAGTATTACAAAGACCCCTTATCGAGTATAACAAAGTCCGGTGATCGAGTATAACAAAGGCCCCTGGTCGAGTATAACAATGTCCCCTGATCGAGTATAACAAAGTCCCCTAATCAAGTATAACAAAGTCCCCTGATCGAGTATAACATATCCCCTGATCGAATATACCAAAGTCCTCTGCTCGAGTATAACAAAGTCCCCAGATCAAGTAGAACAAAGGCCCCTCATCGAGTATAACAAAGTCCATTGGTATAGTATAAAAAAGTCCCCTTGTCGAGTATAACAAAGTCCCTAATCGAGTATAACAAAGCCCCCTGATCGAGTATAACAAAGCCCCCAGGACGAGTATAACAAAGTCCCCTGATCGAGTATAACAAAGTCCCTGTTCGATTCTAACAAAGTCCCCTTATCGCGTATAACAAATTCCCCTTATCGAGTATAACAAAGTCCCCTTATCGAGTATAACAAAGTCCGGTGATCGAGTATAACAAAGGCCCCTCGTCGAGTATAACAAAGTCCCCTGATCGAGAAAAAAAAGTCCCTTGATCGAATATAACAAAGTCCCCTGATCGAGTAAAACAAAGTCCCCTGGTCGTGTATAACAAAGTCCCATGGTCGAGTATCACAAAGCCCCCTCATCGAGTATAACAAAGGCCCCTCATCGAGTATAACAAAGTCCCCTGATTGAGTATAACAAAGTCCCCTGATCGAGTATAGCAAAGTCCTCTGGTTGAGTATAACAAGTCTCCTGATCGAGTATAAAAAAGTCCCCTGATCACATATAACAAAGTCCCCTGGTCGAGTATAAGAAAGTCACCTGATCGAGCATAACAAAGGCCCCTCATTGAGTATAACAAAGTCCATTGGTCAAGTATAAGAAAGTCCCCTGGTCGAGTATAACAAAGTCACCAGATCGAGTATAACAAAGTCCCCTGATCGAGTATAACAAAGTCCCCTGGCCGAGTATAACAAAGTCCCCTGATCGAGGATAACAAAGTCCCCAGATCGAGTATAACAAAGTCCCCTGATCGTGTATAACAAAGTCCTCTGGTTGAGTATAACAAAGTCCCCTGATCAAATATAACATATCCCCTGATCGAGTATAACAAAATTCCCCTGATCGAGTATGACAAAGTCCCCTAATCGAGTATAACAAAGTCCAGTGATCGAGTAAAACATATCCCCTGATCGAGTATAACAAAGTCCTCTGGTCGAGTATAAAAAAGTCCCCTGATCGAGTATAACAAAGGTCCCTCATTGAGTATAACAAAGTCCATTGATCAAGTATAACAAAGGCCTCTCATCTAGTATAACAAAGTCCATTGGTCAGGTATAAAAAAGTCCCGTGGACGAATATAGCAAGTCCCCTGATCGAGTATAACAAAGTCCCCTGGTCGAGTATAGCAAAGTCCCCTGATCGAGTATAACAAAGCCTCCTCATCAAATATAACAAAGTCCCATCATCGAGTCCAACAAAGCCCTCTGCTCGAGTATAAGAAAGTCCCTTGATCGGGTATAAGAAAGTCCCCTGATCAAGTATAACAAAGGCCCCTGATCGAGTCCAAAATAGGCCCCAAATCGAGTATAACAAAGTCCACTGATCTAGTATAACAAAGGCCCCTGATCAAGTATAAGAAAAGCCCCTCATCGAGTATAACAAAGTCACCTGATCGAGTATAACTAAGCCGCCTAATCGAGTATAACAAAGTCCCCTGGTCGAGTATAATAAAGTCCCCTGTTCGAGTCTAACAAAGTCCCCTTATCGAGTATAACAAATTCCCCTTATCGAGTATTACAAAGACCCCTTATCGAGAATAACAAAGTCCGGTGATCGAGTATAACAAAGGCTCCTGGTCGAGTATAACAATGTCCCCTGATCGAGTATAACAAAAGTCCCTTGATCGAGTATAACAAAGTCACCTGATCGAGCATAAAAAAGTCCCCTGGCCCAGTATAACAAAGTCCCCATATCGAGCATAACAAAGTCCCCTGATCGATTATAACAAAGTCCCCTGGTCGAGTATAGCAAAGGGGCCTGATCGAGTAAGACAAAGTCCCCTGATCGAGTATAAGAAAGTCCCCTGATCGAGTATAACAAAGCCCCCTAGACGAGTATAACAAAGTCCCCTTCTCGAGAATAACAAAGTCCCCTGATCGAGTATAACAATGTCCCCTGGTCCAGTATAACAAAGTCCCCTGGTCGAGTATAACATATCCCCTGTTCGAGTATAACAAAGTCTCCTGGCCCAGCATAACAAAGTCCCCAGATCGAGCATAACAAAGTCCCCTGATCGATATTAACAAAGTCCCTGACTGAGTATAACAAAGTCCCCTAGTCGAGAATAACAAAGTCCCCTGATCGAGTATAACAATGTCCCCTGGTCCAGTATAACAAAGTCCCCTGATACTAGTATAACAAAGTCCCCTGATCGAGTATAAAAAAGTACCCTGGCCCAGTATAACAAAGTTCCCATATCGAGCATAACAAAGTCCCCTGATCGATTATAACAAAGTCCCCTGGTCGAGTATAGCAAAGGGCCCTGATCGAGTAAGACAAAGTCCCCTGATCGAGTATAACAAATTCCTCTTATCGAGTATAACAAAGTCCCCTTATCGAGTATAGCAAAGTCCCCTGATCGAGTATAACAAAGCCTCCTGATCGAGTATAACAAAGTCCCCTGATCGAGTATAACAAATCCCCCTGCTCGAGTATAAGAAAGTCCCCTCGAGATGATCGAGTATAACAAAGGCCCCTGATCGAGTCCAAAAAATGCCCCTAATCGAGTATAACAAAGTCCCCTGATCTAGTATAACAAAGGCCCCTGATCGAGTATAACAAAGGCCCCTCATCGAGTATAACAAAGTCCCCTGGTCGAGTATAACAAAGTCCCCTGATCGAGTATAACAAAGTCCCCTGATAGAGTATAACAAAGCCCCCGGACGAGTATAACAAAGTCCCCGGTCGAGTATAACAAAGTCCCCTGGTCGAGTATAACAGCGTCTCCTGATCGAGTATAACAAAAGTCCCCTGATCGAGTATAATAAAGTCCCCTGATCGAGTATAAAAAAGTCCCATGGTCCAGTATAACAAAGTCCGCTGATCGAGAATAAAAAAGTCCCCTGGCCCAGTATAACAAAGTCCCCATATCGAGCATAACAAAGTCCCCTGATCAATTATAACAATGACCCCTGGTCGAGTATAGCAAAGGGCCCTGATCAAGAAAAACAAAGTCCCATGGGCGAAAATAACAAAGTCCCCTGATACTAGTATCACAAAGTCCTCTGGTCGAGTATAAAAAAGTCCCCTGATCGAGTATAACAAAGTCTCCTGGTCGAGTATAACAAAGTCCACTGATCGAGTATAATAAAGGCCCCTCATCGAGTATAACAAAGTCCATTGGTCAAGTATAAAAAAGTCCCCTGGTCGAGTATAGCAAAGTCCCCTGATCGAGTATAACAAAGCCTCCTCATCGAATATAACAAAGTCCCATCATCGAGTCCAACAAAGCCCTCTGCTCGAGTATAAGAAAGTCCCTTGATCGGGTATAAGAAAGTCCCCTGATCAAGTATAACAAAGGCCCCTGATCGAGTCCAAAATAGGCCCCAAATCGAGTATAACAAAGTCCACTGATCTAGTATAACAAAGGCCCCTGATCAAGTATAAGAAAAGCCCCTCATCGAGTATAACAAAGTCACCTGATCGAGTATAACTAAGCCGCCTAATCGAGTATAACAAAGTCCCCTGGTCGAGTATAATAAAGTCCCCTGTTCGAGTCTAACAAAGTCCCCTTATCGAGTATAACAAATTCCCCTTATCGAGTATTACAAAGACCCCTTATCGAGAATAACAAAGTCCGGTGATCGAGTATAACAAAGGCTCCTGGTCGAGTATAACAATGTCCCCTGATCGAGTAAAACAAAAGTCCCTTGATCGAGTATAACAAAGTCCCCTGATCGAGCATAAAAAAATCCCCTGGCCCAGTATAACAAAGTCCCCATATCGAGCATAACAAAGTCCCCTGATCGATTATAACAAAGTCCCCTGGTCGAGTATAGCAAAGGGGCCTGATCGAGTAAGACAAAGTCCCCTGATCGAGTATAAGAAAGTCCCCTGATCGAGTATAACAATGTCCCCTGGTCCAGTATAACAAAGTCCCCTGGTCGAGTATAACATATCCCCTGATCGAGTATAACAAAGTCTCCTGGCCCAGCATAACAGAGTCCCCAGATCGAGCATAACAAAGTCCCCTGATCGATATTAACAAAGTCCCTGACTGAGTATAACAAAGTCCCCTAGTCGAGAATAACAAAGTCCCCTGATCGAGTATAACAATGTCCCCTGGTCCAGTATAACAAAGTCCCCTGATACTAGTATAACAAAGTCCCCTAATCGAGTATAAAAAAGTACCCTGGCCCAGTATAACAAAGTTCCCATATCGAGCATAACAAAGTCCCCTGATCGATTATAACAAAGTCCCCTGGTCGAGTATAGCAAAGGGCCCTGATCGAGTTAGACAAAGTCCCCTGATCCAGTATAACAAATTCCTCTTATCGAGTATAACAAAGTCCCCTTATCGAGTATAGCAAAGTCCCCTGATCGAGTATAACAAAGCCTCCTGATCGAGTATAACAAAGTCCCCTGATCGAGCATAACAAATCCCCCTGCTCGAGTATAAGAAAGTCCCCTGATCGAGTATAACAAAATCCCCTGATCGAGTATAACAAAGGCCCCTGATCGAGTCCAAAAAATACCCCTAATCGAGTATAACAAAGTCCCCTGATCTAGTATAACAAAGGCCCCTGATCGAGTATAACAAAGGCCCCTCATCGAGTATAACAAAGTCCCTGGTCGAGTATAACAAAGTCCCCTGATCGAGTATAACAAAGTCCCCTGATAGAGTATAACAAAGCCCCCTGGACGAGTATAACAAAGTCCCTGGTCGAGTATAACAAAGTCCCCTGGTCGAGTATAACAAAGGCCCCTGATCGAGTATAACAAAAGTCCCCTGATCGAGTATAATAAAGTCCCCTGATCGAGTATAAAAAAGTCCCATGGTCCAGTATAACAAAGTCCGCTGATCGAGAATAAAAAAGTCCCCTGGCCCAGTATAACAAAGTCCCCATATCGAGCATAACAAAGTCCCCTGATCAATTATAACAATGACCCCTGGTCGAGTATAGCAAAGGGCCCTGATCAAGAAAAACAAAGTCCCATGGGCGAAAATAACAAAGTCCCCTGATACTAGTATCACAAAGTCCTCTGGTCGTGTATAAAAAAGTCCCCTGATCGAGTATAACAAAGTCTCCTGGTCGAGTATAACAAAGTCCACTGATCGAGTATAATAAAGGCCCCTCATCGAGTATAACAAAGTCCATTGGTCAAGTATAAAAAAGTCCCCTGGTCGAGTATAACAAAGTCCGCAAATCGAGCATAACAAAGTCCCCTTTGTCGAGTATAGCAAAGTCCCCTGATCGAGTATAACAAAACCCCCTTCTCGAGTATAAGAATGTCCCCTGATCGAGTATAACAAAGTCCCCTAATTGAGTCTAACAAAGGCCCGTGATCGAGTCCAAAAAAGGCCCCTAATCGAGTATAACAAAGTCCCCTGATCTTGTATAACAAAGGCCCCTGATCGAGTATAACAAAGGCCCCTCATCGAGTATAACAAAGTCCCCTACTTGAGTATAACAAAGCCGCCTAATCGAGTATAACAAAGTCCCCTGTTCAAGTCTAACAAAGTCCCCTTATCGAGTATAACAAATTCCCCTGATCGAGTATATAAAAGTCCCATGGTCCAGTATAACAAAGTCCGCTGATCGTCTATAAAAATGTCACCTGGCCCAGTATAACAAAGTCCCCTAATCGAGTATAACATATCCCTGATCGAGTATAGCAAAGTCCCTGGTAGAATATAACAAAGTCCCCTGGTCGAGTATAACAGTTTTCTAATCGAGTATAACAAAGGCCCCTGGTCAAGTATAACAAAGGCCCCTCATCGTGTATAACAAAGTCCATTGGTCAAGTATAAAAAAGTCCCTTGGTCGAGTATAACAATGTCCCCTGATCGTGTATAACAATGTCCCCTGGTCGAGTATAGCAAAGTCCCCTGATCGAGTAAAACAAATCTTCCTCATCGAGTATAACAAAGTCCCCTGATCGAGGATAACAAAGCCCCATGCTCGAGTATAAGAAAGTCCCCTGATCGAGTATAACAAAGTCCCCAGGTCGAGTATAACAAAGTCCTCTGATTGAGTATAACAAAGGTCCCTCATCAAGTATAACAAAGTCCATTGGTCAAGTATAAAAAAGTCCCATGGTCGAGTATAACAAATTCCCCTGATCGAGTATAACAAAGTCCCCTGATTAATTATAAAAAAGTTACGTGGTCGAGTATAACAATGTTCCCTGATCGAGTATAACAAAGTCCCATGGTCGAGTATAACAAAGCCCCCTCATCGAGTATAACAAAGGCCCCTAATCGAGTATAACAAAGTCCCCTGATTGAGTATAACAAAGTCCCCTGATCGAGTATAATATATCCCCTGATCGAGTATAGCAAAGTCCTCTGGTCGAGTATAAAAAAGTCCCCTGATCGAGTATAACAAAGTCGCCTTCTCGAGTATAACAAAGTCCCTAGATCGAGTATAACAAAGGCCCCTCATTGAGTATAACAAAGTCCATTGGTCAAGTATAAAAATGTCCCCTGGTCGAGTATAACAAAGTCCCCTGATCGAGTATAACAAAGTCCCCTGATCGAGTATAGCAAAGTCCCCTGATCGAGTATAAAAAAGGCTCCTCATCGAGTATAACAAAGTCCCGTGATCGAGTAAATATATAACCCCTGATCGAGTATAACAAAGTCTCCTGGCCCAGTATAACAAAGTCCCCAGATCGAGCATAACAAAGTCCCCTGATCAATTATAACAAAGTCCCCTGACCGAGTATAACAAAGGCCTCTGGTCGAGTATAACAAAGTCCCCTGGTCGAGAATAACAAAGTCCCTTGATCCTAGTATATCAAAGCCCCCTGGACGAGTATAACAAAGCCTCCTGATCCTAGTATAACAAAGCCCCCTGGACGAGTATAACAAAGTCCCCAGATCGGGCATAACAAAGTCCCCTGATCCTAGTATAATAAAGTGCACTGGACGAGTATAACAAAGACCCCTGGACCGAGTATAACAAAGTCCCCTGATCGAGTATAACATATCCCCTGATCGAGTATAACCAAAGTTCCTGGTGGAGTATAACAAAGTCCCCTGGTCGAGTACAAAAAGTTTTCTAATCGAGTATAACAAAGGCCCCTGGTCGACTATAACAAAGTCCTCTGATCGAGTATAACAAAGTCCCCTGATCGAGTATAACAAAGTCCCCTAATCAAGTATAACAGAGTCCCCTGATCGAGTATAATATATCCCCTGATCGAGTATAACAAAGTCCTCTGGTCGAGAATAACAAAGTCCCCTGATCAAGTATATCAAAGTCCCATGGTCCAGTATAACAAAGTCCCCAGATCGAGTATAACACAGGCCCCTCATCGAGTATAACAAAGTCCATTGGTCGAGTATAACAAAGACCCCTGATCGAGTATAACAAAGTCCCTTGATCGAGTATAACAAAGGCCCCTGATCGAGTCCAAAATGCCCCTAATCGAGTATAACAAAGTCCCCTGATCTAGTATAGCAAACGCCCCTGATCGAGTATAACAAAGGCCCCTCATCGAGTATAACAAAGTCCCTGGTCGAGTATAACAAAGTCCCCTGATCGAGTATAACAAAGTCTCCTGGCCCAGTATAACAAAGTCCCCAAATCGAGCATAACAAAGTCCCCTGATCGAGTATAACAAAGTACCCTGATCGAGTATAACATATCCCCTGATCGAGTATAACAAAGTCCCTGGTCGAGTATAACAAAGTCCCCTGGTCGAGTATAACAGTTTTCTAATCGAGTATAACAAAGGCCCCTGGTCAAGTATAACAAAGGCCCCTCATCGAGTATAACAAAGTCCATTGGTCAAGTATAAAAAAGTCCCCTGGTCTAGCATAACAAAGTCCCCTCATCGAGTATAACAAAGTTCCCTGGTCGATTATAGCAAAGTCCCCGGATCGCGTATAACAAAGTCTGGTGATCGAGTATAACAAAGGCCCCTGGTCGAGTATAATAAAGTCCCCTGATCGAGTATAAAAAAGTCCCATGGTCCAGTATAACAAAGTCCGCTGATCGTGTATAAAAAAGTCCCCTGGCCCAGTATAACAAAGTCCCCTGATCGAGTATAACATATCCCCTGATCGAGTATAACAAAGTCCCTTGTAGAGTATAACAAAGTCCCCTGGTCGAGTATAACAGTTTTCTAATCGAGTATAACAAAGGCCCCTGGTCAAGTGTAACAAAGGCCCCTCATCGAGTATAACAATGTCCATTGGTCAAGTATAAAAAAGTCCCCTGGTCGAGTATAACAAAGTCCCCTGATCGTGTATAACAATGTCCCCTGGTCGAGTATAGCAAAGTCCCCTTATCGAGTATAACAAAGCCCCCTGCTCGAGTATAAGAAAGTCCCCTGATCGAGTATAACAAAGTCCCCTGGTCGAGTATAACAAAGTCCCCTGATTGAGTATAACAAAGTCCCCTAATCGAGTATAAGAAAGTCCTCTGGGTGAGTATAACAATGTCCCCTGATCGAGTATAACACATCCCCTGATCGAGTAAAACTAAGTCCTCTGGTCGAGTATAAAAAAGTCCCCTGATCAAGTATAACAAAGTCCCCTTCTCGAGTATAACAAAGTCCCTAGATCGAGTATAACAAAGGTCCGTCATCGAGTATAACAAAGCCCATTGGTCAAGTATAAAAAAGTCCCATGGTCGAGTATAACAAATTCCCCTGATCGAGTATAACAAAGTACCCTGATTAATTATAAAAAAGTTCCGTGGTCGAGTATAACAATGTTCCCTGATCGGCGGTCGTAAAGTCCCCTGGTCGGTATACAGTTCCCCCCGTCGAGTATATACAAGTCTCCTTAATTATAGCAACAAAGTCCCCATTGAGTATAAATCAAGTCCCTGACCGAGTATAATGAAACCTCTGGTTGAGTATAAAGTCCTTTTGACCGAGTATAAAAAGTCCTGATCGAGTATAACAAAGTCCTAGATCGAGTATAACAAAGGCCCTCATCGAGAAAGTAACAAAGTCCATTGGTCAAGTATAAAAAGTCCCTGTCGAGTATAACAAAGTCCCTGATCGTATAACAATGTCTCTTGGTCGAGTATAGCAAAGTCCCCTGATCGACTATAACAAAGCCCTGATCGAAAGTATAACAAAGTCCCCTAATCGAGTATAACAAAGCCCCCTGCTCGAGTATAAGAAAGTCCCCGGATCGAGTATAACAAAGGCCCCTAATCGAGTATAACAAAGGCCCCTCGTCGAGTAAAACAAAGTCCATTGGTCAAGTATAAAAAAGTCCAATGGACGAGTATAACAAAGTCCCCTGATCGAGTATAAGAAAGTCCCCTGATGGAGTATAACAAAGCCTCCTAATCGAGTATAACAAAGTCCCCTTATCAAGTATAACAAAGCCCCCTACTCGAGTATAAGAAAGTCCCCTGATCGAGTATAACAAAGTCCCCTGGTCGAGTATAACAAAGTTCCCTGATTGAGTATAACAAAGTCCCCTGATCGAGTATAACAAAGTCCATTGGTCAAGTATAAAAATGTCCCCTGGTCGAGTATAACAAAGTCCGCTGATCGAGTATAACAAAGCCCTCTGCTCGAATATCATAAGAAAGTCCTGACTGAGTATATAACAAAGTCCCTGATCGAGTATAACAAAGGCCCCTGATCGGCGTTTCAGAGCCCTCATCGAGTATATAACAAAGTCCATTGGGTCATATAAAAAAGTCCCTGGTCGAGTATAGCAAAGTCCCCTGATCGAGTATAACAAAGCCTCCTGATCGAGTATAACAAAGTCCCCTAATCGAGTATAACAAAGCCCCCTGCTCGAGTATAAGAAAGTCCCCGGATCGAGTATAACAAAGGCCCCTTATCGAGTATAACAAAGGCCCCTCGTCGAGTAAAACAAAGTCCATTGGTCAAGTATAAAAAGTCCCCTGGTCGAGTATAACAAAGCCCTCTGCTCGAATATAAGAAAGTCCCCTGGACGAGTATAACAAAGTCTCCTGATCGAGTATAATAAAGTCCCCTGATCGAGTATAACAAAGCCTCCTCATCGAGTATAACAAAGTCCCCTGATCAAGTATAACAATGCCCCCTACTCGAGTATAAGAAAGTCCCCTGATCAAGTATAACAAAGTCCCCTGGTCGAGTATAACAAAGTTCCCTGATTGAGTATAACAAAGTCCCCTGGTCGAGTATAACAAAGTCCCTTGTTCGAGTCTAACAAAGTCCTCTTATCGAGTATAACAAATTCCCCTTATCGAGTATAACAAATTCCCCTTATCGAGAATAACAAAGGCCCGTGATCGAGTCCAAAAAAGGCCCCTAATCGAGTATAACAAAGTCCCCTGATCTAGTATAACAAAGGCCTTTTATCGAGTATAACAAAGGCCCCTCAACGAGTATAACAAAGTCCACTGGTCCAGTATAACAAAGTCCCATGGTCGAGTATAACATATCTCCTGCTCGAGTATAAAAACGTCTCCCGGCCCAGTATAACAAAGTCCCCAGATCGAATATAACAAAGTCCCCTGATCGAGTATAACAAAATCCCCTGATCGAGTATAACAAAGTCCACTGGTCCAGTATAACAAAGTCCCTTGATCGAGTATTACATATCCCCTGATCGAGTATAACAACGTCTCTTGACCCAGTATAACAAAGTCCCCTGGTCGAGTATAACAAAGGGCCCAGATCGAGTAGAACAAAGTCCCCTAATCGAGTATAACAAAGTCCCCTGATCCTAGTATAACAAAACCCCCTGGTCGAGTATAACAAAGTCCCCTGATCGAATATAACAAAGTCCCCTGATCGTGTGTAACAAAGTCCCCTGGTCCAGTATAACAAAGTCCCCTGATCGAGTATAACATATCCCCTGATCGAGTATAACAAAGTCTCCTGGCCCACTATAACAAAGTCACCTGATCGAGCATAACAAAGTCCCCTGATCGATTATAACAAAGTCCCCTGACCGAGTATAGCAATAGCCTCTTGTCGAGTATAACAAAGTCGCCTGGTCGAGAATAACAAAGTCCCCTTATCCTAGTATAACAAAGCCCCCATGGACGAGTATAACAATCTCTCCTGATCCTAGTATAACAAAGCCCCCTGGACAAGTATAACAAAGTACCCAGATCGAGCATAACAAAGTCTCCTGATCCTAGTATAACAAAGCGCACTGGACGAGTATAACATATCCCCTGATCGAGTATAACAAAGTCCCTTGTGGAGTATAACAAAGTCCCCTGGTCGAGTATAAAAAGTTTTCTAATCGAGTATAACAAAGGACCCTGGTCGACTAAAACAAAGTCCTCTAATCGAGTATAACAAAGTCCCCTAATCAAATATAACAAAGTCCCCTTATCGAGTATAATATATCCCCTGATCGAGTATAACAAAGTCATCTGGTCGAGAATAACAAAGTCCCCTAATCGAGTATAACAAAGTCCCCTGGTCCAGTATAACAAAGTCCCCAGATCGAGTATAACACAGGCCACTCATCGAGTATAACAAAGTCCATTGGTCAAGTATAAAAAAGTCCCGTGGTCGAGTATAACAAAGTCCCCTGATCCAGTATAACAAAGTCCCCTGGTCGAGTATAGCAAAGTCCCCTGATCGAGTATAACAAAAATCCCCTGATCGAGTATAACAAAGGCCCCTGATCTAGTATAACAAAGGCCCCTCATGGAGTATAACAAAGGCCCCTCATCGAGTATAATAAAGTCCCTGGTCGAGTATAACAAAGTCCCCTGATCGAGTATAACAAAGTTCCCTGATAGAGTATAACAAAGCCCCCTGGACGAGTATAACAAAGTCCCCTTAATGAGTATAACAAAGTCCGGTGATCGAGTATAAAAAAGGCCCCTGGTCGAGTATAACAAAGTCCCTAGATCGAGTATAACAAAAGTCCCCTGATCGAGTATAACAAAGTCCCCTGATCAAGTATAAAAAAGTCGCCTGGTCCAGTATAACAAAGTCCGCTGATCGAGTATAAAAAAGTCCCGTGGCCCAGTATAACAAAGTCCCCATATCGAGCATAGAAAGTCCCCTGATCGATTATAAAAAAGTCCCATAGTCGGGTATAACAAAGCCCCATGGACGAGTATAACAAAGTCCCCTGATCGAGTATAACAAAGTCCCCTGGTCGAGTATAACAAAGGGCCCTGATCGAGTAAGACAAAGTCCTCTGTTCGATTATAACAAAGTCCCCTGATCCTAGTATAACAAAGCCGACTAGACGAGTATAACAAAGTCCCCTGAACTGAGTATAACAAAGTCTCCTGATCGAGTATAACATATCCCGTGATCGAGTATAACAAAGTCCCTGGTGGAGAAAACAAAGTCCCCTGGTCGAGTATAACAGTTTTCTAATCGAGTATAACAAAGGCCCCTGGTCAAGTATAGCAAAGGCCCCTCATCGAGTATAACAAAGTCCATTGGTCAAGTATAAAAAGTACCCTGGTCTAGTATATCAAAGTCCCCTGATCGTGTATAACAAAGTCTCCTGGTCGATTATAGCAAAGTCACCTGATCGAGTATGACAAAGTCTCCTGGCCCAGTATAACAAAGTACCCTGATCGAGTATAACATATCCCCTGATCAAGTATAACAAAGTCCCTGGTGGAGTATAACAAAGTCCCCTGGTCGAGTATAACAGTTTTCTAATCGAGTATAACAAAGGCCCCTGGTCAAGTATAACAAAGGCCCCTCATCGAGTATAACAAAGTCCATTGGTCAGGTATAAAAAAGTCCCCTGGTCTAGCATAACAAAGTCCCCTGATCGAGTATAACAAAGTCCCCTGGTCGATTATAGCAAAGTCCCCGGATCGAGTATAACAAAGTCCGGTGATTGAGTATAACAAAGGCCCCTGGTCGAGTATAACAAAGTCCCCTGATCGATTATAACAGAAGTCCCCTGATCGAGTATAATAAAGTCCCCTGATCGAGTATAAAAAAGACCCATGGTCCAGTATAACAAAGTCCGCTGATCGTGTATAAAAAAGTCCCCTAGCCCAGTATAACAAAGTCCCCTGATCGAGTATAACATATCCCCTGATCGAGTATAACAAAGTCCCTTGCAGAGTATAACAAAGTCCCCTGGTCGAGTATAACAGTTTTCTAATCGAGTATTACAAAGGCCCCTGGTCAAGTATAACAAAGGCCCCTCATCGAGTATAACAAAGTCCATTGGTCAAGTATAAAAAAGTCCCCTGGTAGAGTATAACAAAGTCCCCTGATCGTAGTATAACAAAGCCCCCTAGACGAGTATAACAAAGTCCCCTGATCGAGTATAACATATCCACCTGATCGAGTATAACAAAGTCTCCTGGCCCAGTATAACAAAGTCCCCAGATCGAGCATAGCAAAGTCCCCTGATCGAGTATAACAAAGTCCGCTGACCGAGTACAACAAAGGCCTCTCAGCGAGTATAACAAAGTCCCCTGATCGAGTATAACAAAGGTCCTTGATCGAGTATAACGAAGGCCCCCATCGAGTAAAACAAAGTCCATTGGTCAAGTATAAAAATGTCCCCTGATCGAGTTTAACAAAGCCTCCTGATCGAGTATAACAAAGTCCCCTGATCGAGTATAACAAAGCCCCCTGCTCGTGTATATGAAAGTCCCCTGATCGAGTATAACAAAGTCCCCTGGTCGAGTATAACAAAGTCCTCTGCTTGAGTATAACAAAGTCCCCTGATCGAGTATAACAAAGTCTTCTGGGTGAGTATAACAATGCCCCCTGAACGGGTATAACACATCCCCTGATCGAGTAAAACAAAGTCCTCTGTTCGAGTATAAAAAAGTCCCCTGATCGAGGATAACAAAGTCCC
This sequence comes from Homarus americanus, assembly GCF_018991925.1. Classification (NCBI taxonomy): domain Eukaryota; kingdom Metazoa; phylum Arthropoda; class Malacostraca; order Decapoda; family Nephropidae; genus Homarus; species Homarus americanus. The sequence goes on along the minus strand of NW_024733563.1, from coordinate 20,807 downwards.
CTTCTCCAGTATAACAAAGTCACTAGATCGAGTATAACAAAGGCCCCTCATCGAGTATAACAAAGTCCATTGGTCAAGTATAAAAATGTCCCCTGGTCGAGTATAATAAATTCCCCTGATCGAGTATAACAAAGTCCCCTGATTAATTATAAAAAAGTCCCCTGGTCGAGTATAACAAAGCCCCCTCATCGAGTATAACAAAGGCCCCTAATCGAGTATAACAAAGTCCCCTGATTAAGTATAACAAAGTCCCCTGATCGAGTATAACAAATTCCTCTGGTTGAGTATAACAAAGTCCCCTGATCGAGTATAACATATCCCCTCATCGAGTAAAACAAAGTCCTCTGGTAGAGTATAAAAAAGTCCCCTGATCGAGTATAACAAAGTCCCCTTCTCGAGTATAACAAAGTCCCTAGATCGAGTATAACAAAGGCCCCTCATCGAGTATAACAAAGTCCATTGGTCAAGTATAAAAAAGTCCCCTGGTCGAGTATAACAAAGTCCCCTAATCGAGTATAACAAAGTCCCCTGGTCGAGTATAGCAAAGTCCCCTGATCGAGTATAACAAAGCCTCCTGATCGAGCATAACAAAGTCCCCTGGTCGAGTATAACAAAGTCCCCTGGACCAGTATAACAAAGTCCCCTGATCAAGTATAACATATCTCTTGATCGAGTAAAACAACGTCTCCTGGCCCAGTATAACAAAGTCTCCAGATCGATTATAACAAAGTCCCCTGATCCTAGTATAACAAAGCCCCTGTACGGGTATAACAAAGTCCCCTGATCGAGTATAACAAAGTCCCCTGATCGAGTGTAACAAAGTCCCCTGTACCAGTATAACAAAGTCCCCTGATCGAGTATAACATATCCACCTGATCGAGTATAACAAAGTCTCCTGGCCCAGTATAACAAAGTCCCCAGATCGAGCATAACAAAGTCCCCTGATCGATTATAACAAAGTCCCCTGATCGAGTATAACAAAGGACTCTGGGCGAGAATAACAAAGTCCCCTGGTCGAGAATAACAAAGTCCCCTGATCTTAGTATAACAAAGCCTCCTCGACGAGTATAACAAAGTCCCCTGATCGAGTATAACAAAGTCCCCTGATCGAGTATAACAAAGTCCCCTGGTCCAGTATAACAAAGTCCCCTTATCGAGTATAACATATCCCCTGATCGAGTATAACAACGTATCCTGGCCCAGTATAACAAAGTCCCCAGATCGAGCATAGCAAAGTCCCCTGATTTATTATAACAAAGTCCCCTGGTCGAGTATAACAAAGGGCCCTGATCGAGTAAAACAAAGTCCCCTAATCCTAGTATAACAAAGCCCGCTGGACAAGTATAACAAAGTCCCCTGATCTAGTATAACAAAGGCCCCTGATCGAGTATAACAAAGGCCCCTCATCGAGTGTAACAAAGTCCCTGGTCGAGTATAACAAAGTCCCCTCATCGAGTATAACAAAGTCTCCTGGCCCAGTATAACAAAAACCCCAGATCGAGCATAACAAAGTCCCCTGATCGAGTATAACAAAGTACCCTGATCGAGTATAACATATCCCCTGATCGAGTATGACAAAGTCCCTGGTGGAGTATAACAAAGTCCCCTGGTCGAGTATAACAGTTTTCTAATCGAGTATAACAAAGGCCCCTGGTCAAGTATAACAAAGGCCCCTCATCGAGTATAACAAAGTCCATTGGTCAAGTATAAAAAAGTCCCCTGGTCTAGCATAACAAAGTCCCCTGATCGAGTATAACAAAGTCCCCTGGTCGATTATAGCAAAGTCCCCGGATCGAGTATAACAAAGTCCGGTGATCGAGTATAACAAAGGCCCCTGGTCGAGTATAACAAAGTCCCCTGATCGATGATAACAAAAGTCCCCTGATCGAGTATAATAAAGTCCCCTGATCGAGTATAAAAAAGTCCCATGGTCCAGTATAACAAAGTCCGCTGATCGTGTATAAAAAAGTCCCCTGGCCCAGTATAACAAAGTCCCCTGATCGAGTATAACATATCCCCTGATCGAGTATAACAAAGTCCCTTGTAGAGTATAACAAAGTCCCCTGGTCGAGTATAACAGTTTTCTAATCGAGTATAACAAAGGCCCCTGGTCAAGTGTAACAAAGGCCCCTCATCGAGTATAACAATGTCCATTGGTCAAGTATAAAAAAGTCCCCTGGTCGAGTATAACAAAGTCCCCTGATCGTGTATAACAATGTCCCCTGGTCGAGTATAGCAAAGTCCCCTTATCGAGTATAACAAAGCCCCCTGCTCGAGTATAAGAAAGTCCCCTGATCGAGCATAACAAAGTCCCCTGGTCGAGTATAACAAAGTCCCCTAATTGAGTATAACAAAGTCCCCTAATCGAGTATAACAATGTCCTCTGGGTGAGTATAACAATGTCCCCTGATCGAGTATAACATATCCCCTGATCGAGTAAAACTAAGTCCTCTGGTCGAGTATAAAAGAGTCACCTGATCGAGTATAACAAAGTCCCCTTCTCGAGTATAACAAAGTCCCTAGATCGAGTATAACAAAGGTCCATCATCGAGTATAACAAAGTCCATTGGTCAAGTATAAAAAAGTCCCATGGTCGAGTATAACAAATTCCCCTGATCGAGTATAACAAAGTACCCTGATTAATTATAAAAAAGTTCCGTGGTCGAGTATAACAATGTTCCCTGATCGAGTATAACAAAGTCCCCTGGTCGAGTATAACAAAGCCCCCTCATCGAGTATAACAAAGGCCCCTAATCGAGTATAACAAAGTCCCCTGATTGAGTATAACAAAGTCCCCTGACCGAGTATAACAAAGTCCTCTGGTTGAGTATAACAAAGTCCCTTGATCGAGTTTAAAAAAGTCCCCTGATCGAGTATAACAAAGTCCCTAGATCGAGTATAACAAAGGCCCCTCATCGAGTATAACAAAGTCCATTGGTCAAGTATAAAAAAGTCCCCTGGTCGAGTATAACAAAGTCCCCTGGTCGAGTATAACAAAGTTCCCTGATTGAGTATAACAAAGTCCCCTGATCGAGTATAACAAAGTCCATTGGTCAAGTATAAAAATGTCCCCTGGTCGACTATAACAAAGTCCCCTGATCGAGTATAACAAAGCCCTCTGCTCGAATATAAGAAAGTCCCCTGATCGAGTATAACAAAGTCCCCTGATCGAGTATAACAAAGGCCCCTGATCGAGTATAACAAAGGCCCCTCATCGAGTATAACAAAGTCCATTGGTCAAGTATAAAAAAGTCCCCTGGTCGAGTATAGCAAAGTCCCCTGATCGAGTATAACAAAGCCTCGTGATCGAGTATAACAAAGTCCCCTAATCGAGTATAACAAAGCCCCCTGCTCGAGTATAAGAAAGTCCCCGGATCGAGTATAACAAAGGCCCCTAATCGAGTATAACAAAGGCCCCTCGTCGAGTAAAACAAAGTCCATTGGTCAAGTATAAAAAAGTCTCCTGGTCGAGTATAACAAAGCCCTCTGCTCGAATATAAGAAAGTCCCCTAGACGAGTATAACAAAGTCCCCTGATCGAGTATAATAAAGTCCCCTGATCGAGTATAACAAAGCCTCCTCATCGAGTATAACAAAGTCCCCTGATCAGGTATAACAAAGCCCCCTACTCGAGTATAAGAAAGTCCCCTGATCGAGTAAAGCAAAGTCCCCTGGTCGAGTATAACAAAGTTCCCTGATTGAGTATAACAAAGTCCCCTGGTCGAGTATAACAAAGTCCCCTGTTCGAGTCTAACAAAGTGCTCTTATCGAGTATAACAAATTCCCCTTATCGAGTATAACAAATTCCCCTTATCGAGTATAACAAAGGCCCGTGATCGAGTCCAAAAAAGGCCCCTAATCGAGTATAACAAAGTCCCCTGATCTCGTATATCAAAGGCCTTTGATAGAGCATAACAAAGGCCCCTCAACGAGTATAACAAAGTCCACTGGTCCAGTATAACAAAGTCCCATGATCGAGTATAACATATCCCCTGCTCGAGTATAAAAACGTCTCCCGGCCCAGTATAACAAAGTCCCAGATCGAATATAACAAAGTCCCCTGATCGAGTATAACAAAATCCCCTGATCGAGTATAACAAAGTCCACTGGTCCAGTATAACAAAGTCCCTTGATCGAGTATAACATATCCCCTGATCGAGTATAACAACGTCTCTTGGCCCAGTATAACAAAGTCCCCTGGTCGAGTATAACAAAGGGCCCTGATCGAGTAGGACAAAGTCCCCTAATCGAGTATAACAAAGTCCCCTGATCCTAATATAACAAAACCCCCTGGTCGAGTATAACAAAGTCCCCTGATCGAGTATAACAAAGTCCCCTGATCGTGTATAACAAAGTCCCCTGGTCCAGTATAACAAAGTCCCCTGATCGAGTATAACATATCCCCTGATCGAGTATAACGAAGTCTCCTGGCCCAGTATAACAAAGTCACCTGATCGAGCATAACAAAGTCCCCTGATCGATTATAACAAAGACCCCTGACCGAGTATAGCAATAGCCTCTTGTCGAGTATAACAAAGTCCCCTGGTCGAGAATAACAAAGTCCCCTGATCCTAGTATAACAAAGCCCCCATGGACGAGTATAACGATCTCTCCTGATCCTAGTATAACAAAGCCCCCTGGACGAGTATAACAAAGTCCCCAGATCGAGCATAACAAAGTCCCCTGATCCTAGTATAACAAAGCACACTGGACGAGTATAACATATCCCCTGATCGAGTATAACAAAGTCCCTTGTGGAGTATAACAAAGTCCCCTGGTCGAGTATAAAAAGTTTTCTTATCGAGTATAACAAAGGCCCCTGGTCGACTATAACAAAGTCCTCTAATCAAGGTATAACAAAGTCCCCTGATCGAGTATAACAAAGTCCCCAGGTCGAGTATAACAAAGCCTCCTGATCGAGTATAACAAAGTCCAATGATCGAGTATAACAAAAGTCCTCTGGTCGAGTATAAAAAAGTCCCCTGATCGAGTATAACAAAAGTCCCCTGGTCAGTATAACAAAGTCCCCAGATCGAGTATAACACAGGCTTCACTCATCAGGTATAACAAAGTCCATTGGTCCAGTATAAAAAAGCCCCTGATCCAGTATAAACAAGAATCCCTGGTCGAGGTATAGCAGAATCCCCTGATCGGCGAGTATAACGAAGCCTCCTGATCGAGTATAACAAAAGTCCCTGATCGAGAGTATAACAAATGCCTGCTCAGTATAAGAAAAGTCCCCTGATCGGTATAACCAGGAAATCCCCCTGATCAGAGTATAACAAAGGCCCTGATCTAGTATAACAAAGGCCCTCATCGAGTATAACAAAGGCCCCTCATCCGAGTATAATAAAGTCCCTGGTCGAGTATAACCAAAAGTCCCCTGATCGGTATAACAAAAGTTCCCTGATGAGGTATAACAAAGCCCCCTGGACGAGTATAACAAAGTCCCCTTATCGAGTATAACAAAGTCCGGTGATCGAGTATAAAAACGGCCCCTGGTCGAGTATAACAAAGTCCCTAGATCGAGTATAACAAAAGTCCCCTGATCGAGTATAACAAAGTCCCCTGATCAAGTATAAAAAAGTCCCCTGGTCCAGTATAACAAAGTCCGCTGATCGAGTATAAAAAAGTCCCCTGGCCCAGTATAACAAAGTCCCCATATCGAGCATAGAAAGTCCCCTGATCGATTATAAAAAAGTCCCATAGTCGAGTATAACAAAGCCCCATGGACGAGTATAACAAAGTCCCCTGATCGAGTATAACAAAGTCCCCTGGTCGAGTATAACAAAGGGCCCTGATCGAGTAAGACAAAGTCCTCTGTTCGATTATAACAAAGTCCCCTGATCCTAGTATAACAAAGCCGACTAGACGAGTATAACAAAGTCCCCTGAACTGAGTATAACAAAGTCTCCTGATCGAGTATAACATATCCCGTGATCGAGTATAACAAAGTCCCTGGTGGAGAAAACAAAGTCCCCTGGTCGAGTATAACAGTTTTCTAATCGAGTATAACAAAGGCCCCTGGTCAAGTATAGCAAAGGCCCCTCATCGAGTATAACAAAGTCCATTGGTCAAGTATAAAAAGTACCCTGGTCTAGTATATCAAAGTCCCCTGATCGTGTATAACAAAGTCTCCTGGTCGATTATAGCAAAGTCACCTGATCGAGTATGACAAAGTCTCCTGGCCCAGTATAACAAAGTACCCTGATCGAGTATAACATATCCCCTGATCAAGTATAACAAAGTCCCTGGTGGAGTATAACAAAGTCCCCTGGTCGAGTATAACAGTTTTCTAATCGAGTATAACAAAGGCCCCTGGTCAAGTATAACAAAGGCCCCTCATCGAGTATAACAAAGTCCATTGGTCAGGTATAAAAAAGTCCCCTGGTCTAGCATAACAAAGTCCCCTGATCGAGTATAACAAAGTCCCCTGGTCGATTATAGCAAAGTCCCCGGATCGAGTATAACAAAGTCCGGTGATTGAGTATAACAAAGGCCCCTGGTCGAGTATAACAAAGTCCCCTGATCGATTATAACAAAAGTCCCCTGATCGAGTATAATAAAGTCCCCTGATCGAGTATAAAAAAGACCCATGGTCCAGTATAACAAAGTCCGCTGATCGTGTATAAAAAAGTCCCCTAGCCCAGTATAACAAAGTCCCCTGATCGAGTATAACATATCCCCTGATCGAGTATAACAAAGTCCCTTGCAGAGTATAACAAAGTCCCCTGGTCGAGTATAACAGTTTTCTAATCGAGTATTACAAAGGTCCCTGGTCAAGTATAACAAAGGCCCCTCATCGAGTATAACAAAGTCCAATGGTCAAGTATAAAAAAGTCCCCTGGTAGAGTATAACAAAGTCCCCTAATCGAGTATAACAAAGTCCCCTGGTCGAGCATAGCAAAGACCCCTGATCGAGTATAACAAAGCCTCCTGATCGAGTATAACAAAGTCCCCTGGTCGAGTATAACAAAGTCCCCTGGTCAAGTATAACAAAGTCCCCTGCTCGTGTATAACATATCCCCTGCTCGAGTACAACAACGTCTCCTGGCCAAGTATAACAAAGTCCCCAGATGGAGCATAGCAAAGTCCCCTGATCGATTATAACAAAGTCCCCTGGTCGAGTATAACAAAGGGCCCTGATCGAATAAGACAAAGTCCCCTAATCTAGTGTAACAAAGTCCCCTGATCCTAGTATAACAAAGCCCCCTAGACGAGTATAACAAAGTCCCCTGATCGAGTATAACATATCCACCTGATCGAGTATAACAAAGTCTCCTGGCCCAGAATAACAAAGTCCCCAGATCGAGCATAGCAAAGTCCCCTGATCGATTATAACAAAGTCCGCTGACCGAGTACAACAAAGGCCTCTCAGCGAGTATAACAAAGTCCCCTGATCGAGTATAACAAAGGTCCTTGATCGAGTATAACGAAGGCCCCCATCGAGTAAAACAAAGTCCATTGGTCAAGTATAAAAATGTCCCCTGATCGAGTTTAACAAAGCCTCCTGATCGAGTATAACAAAGTCCCCTGATCGAGTATAACAAAGCCCCCTGCTCGTGTATATGAAAGTCCCCTGATCGAGTATAACAAAGTTCCCTGGTCGAGTATAACAAAGTCCTCTGCTTGAGTATAACAAAGTCCCCTGATCGAGTATAACAAAGTCTTCTGGGTGAGTATAACAATGCCCCCTGAACGGGTATAACACATCCCCTGATCGAGTAAAACAAAGTCCTCTGTTCGAGTATAAAAAAGGCCCCTGATCGAGGATAACAAAGTCCCCTTCTCCAGTATAACAAAGTCCCTAGATCGAGTATAACAAAGGCCCCTCATCGAGTATAACAAAGTCCATTGGTCAAGTATAAAAATGTCCCCTGGTCGAGTATAATAAATTCCCCTGATCGAGTATAACAAAGTCCCCTGATTAATTATAAAAAAGTCCCCTGGTCGAGAATAACAAAGCCCCCTCATCGAGTATAACAAAGGCCCCGAATCGAGTATAACAAAGTCCCCTGATTAAGTATAACAAAGTCCCTTGATCGAGTATAACAAATTCCTCTGGTTGAGTATAACAAAGTCCCCTGATCGAGTATAACATATCCCCTCATCGAGTAAAACAAAGTCCTCTGGTAGAGTATAAAAAAGTCCCCTGATCGAGGTATAACAAAGTCCTTCTATAAAGAGGTATAACAAAGTCCTAGATCTCGAGGCTATAACAAGTCCCCTGATCGAGTATAACAAAGCCTCCTGATCGAGCATAACAAAGTTCCCTGGTCGAGTATAACAAAGTCCCCTGGACCAGTATAACAAAGTCCCCTGATCAAGTATAACAAAGCCTCCTGATCGAGTATAACAAAGTCCCCTGGTCGAGTTTAACAAAGTCCCTTGGACCAGTATAACAAAGTCCCCTGATCAAGTATAACATATCTCCTGATCGAGTAAAACAACGTCTCCTGGCCCAGTATAACAAAGTCTCCAGATCGATTATAACAAAGTCCCTGATCCTAGTATAACAAAGCCCCTGTACGGGTATAACAAAGTCCCCTGATCGAGTATAACAAAGTCCCCTGATCGAGTGTAACAAAGTCCCCTGTACCAGTATAACAAAGTCCCCTGATCGAGTATAACATATCCACCTGATCGAGTATAACAAAGTCTCCTGGCCCAGTATAACAAAGTCCCCAGATCGAGCATAACAAAGTCCCCTGATCGATTATAACAAAGTCCCCTGATCGAGTATAACAAAGGACTCTGGGCGAGAATAACAAAGTCCCCTGGTCGAGAATAACAAAGTCCCCTGATCATAGTATAACAAAGCCTCCTCGACGAGTATAACAAAGTCCCCTGATCGAGTATAACAAAGTCCCCTGATCGAGTATAACAAAGTCCCCTGGTCCAGTATAACAAAGTCCCCTTATCGAGTATAACATATCCCCTGATCGAGTATAACAACGTATCCTGGCCCAGTATAACAAAGTCCCCAGATCGAGCATAGCAAAGTCCCCTGATTTATTATAACAAAGTCCCCTGGTCGAGTATAACAAAGGGCCCTGATCGAGTAAAACAAAGTCCCCTAATCCTAGTATAACAAAGCCCGCTGGACAAGTATAACAAAGTCCCCTGAACCGAGTATAACAAAGTCCCCTGATCGAGTATAACATATCATCTGATCGAGTATAACAAAGTCCTCTGATCGAGTATAACAAAGTCCCCTTCTCGAGTAAGACAAAGTCCCCTGATCGAGCATAACAAAGTCCCCTGATCGATTATAACAAAGTCCCCTGACCGAGTATAACAAAGGCCTCTGGTCGAGTATAACAAAGTCCCCTGGTCGAGTATAACAAAGTCCCCTGGTCAAGTATAACAAAGTCCCCTGATCGAGTATAACATATCCCCTGCTCGAGTATAACAACGTCTCCTGGCCCAGTATACCAAAGTCCCCAGATGGAGCATAGCAAAGTCCCCTGATCGATTATAACAAAGTCCCCTGGTCGAGTATAACAAAGTCCCCTGATCGAGTATAACAAAGTCCCCTGGTCGAGCATAGCAAAGACCCCTGATCGAGTATAACACAGCCTCCTGATCGAGTATAACAAAGTCCCCTGGTCGAGCATAACAAAGTCCCCTGGTCGATTATTACAAAGTCCCCTGATCGATTATAACAAAGTCCCCTGGTCGAGTATAACAAAGGGCCCTGATCGAGTAAGACAAAGTCCCCTAATCGAGTATAACAAAGACCCCTGATTAGGTATAACAAAGTCCCCTGATCGAGTATAACATATCCCCTGATCGAGTATAGCAAAGTCCTCTAGTTGACTATAACAAAGTCCTCTGATTGAGTATAACATATCCCCTGATCGAGTAAAACAAAGTCCTCTGGTAGAGTATAAAAAAGTCCCTAGATCGAGTATAACAAAGGCCCCTCATCGAGTATAACAAAGTCCATTGGTCAAGTATAAAAAGTCCCCTGGTCGAGTATAACAAAGTCCCCTAATCGTGTATAACAAAGTCCCCTGGTCGAGTATAGCAAAGTCCCCTGATCGAGTATAACAAAGCCTCCTGATCGAGTATAACAAAGTCCCCTGGTCGAGTTTAACAAAGTCCCTTGGACCAGTATAACAAAGTCCCCTGATCAAGTATAACATATCTCCTGATCGAGTAAAACAACGTCTCCTGGCCCAGTATAACAAAGTCTCCAGATCGATTATAACAACGTCCCCTGATCCTAGTATAACAAAGCCCCTGTACGGGTATAACAAAGTCCCCTGATCGAGTATAACAAAGTCCCCTGATCGAGTGTAACAAAGTCCCCTGTACCAGTATAACAAAGTCCCCTGATCGAGTATAACATATCCACCTGATCGAGTATAACAAAGTCTCCTGGCCCAGTATAACAAAGTCCCCAGATCGAGCATAACAAAGTCCCCTGATCGATTATAACAAAGTCCCCTGATCGAGTATAACAAAGGACTCTGGGCGAGAATAACAAAGTCCCCTGGTCGAGAATAACAAAGTCCCCTGATCTTAGTATAACAAAGCCTCCTGGACGAGTATAACAAAATCCCCTGATCGAGTATAACAAAGTCCCCTGATCGAGTACAACAAAGTCCCCTGGTCCAGTATAACAAAGTCCCCTTATCGAGTATAACATATCCCCTGATCGTGTATAACAACGTATCCTGGCCCAGTATAACAAAGTCCCCAGATCGAGCATAGCAAAGTCCCCTGATTTATTATAACAAAGTCCCCTGGTCGAGTATAACAAAGGGCCCTGATCGAGTAAAACAAAACCCCCATCCTAGTATAACAAAAGCCCGCTGACAAGTATAACAAAGTCCCCTGAACCGAGAGTAATAAAGTCCCCTTGATCGAGTATAACATATCATCTGATCGAGTATAACAAAGTCCTCTGATCGAGTATAACAAAGTCCCCTTCGAGTAAGACAAAGTCCCCTGATCGAGCATAACAAAGTCCCCTGATCGATTATAACAAAAGTCCCCGACCGAGTATAACAAAGTCTCTGGTCGAGTATAACAAAGTCCCTTTGGTCGAGAGCAACAAAGTCCCCTGGTCAAGTATAACAAAGTCCCCTGATCGAGTATAACATATCCCCTGCTCGAGTATAACAACGTCTCCTGCCCAGTATAACAAAGTCCCAGGATTGAGCATAGCAAAGTCCCTCTGATCGATTATAACAAAGTCCCCTGGTCGAGTATAACAAAGTCCCCTGATCGAGTATAACAAAGTCCCCTGGTCGAGCATAGCAAAGACCCCTGATCGAGTATAACAAAGCCTCCTGATCGAGTATAACAAAGTCCCCTGGTCGAGCATAACAAAGTCCCCTGGTCGATTATTACAAAGTCCCCTGATCGATTATAACAAAGTTCCCTGGTCGAGTATAACAAAGGGCCCTGATCGAGTAAGACAAAGTCCCCTAATCGAGTATAACAAAGACCCCTGATTAGGTATAACAAAGTCCCCTGATCGAGTATAACATATCCCCTGATCGAGTATAGCAAAGTCCTCTGGTTGAGTATAACAAAGTCCTCTCATTGAGTTTAACATATCCCCTGATCGAGTAAAACAAAGTCCTCTGGTAGAGTATAAAAAGTCCTCAGGATCGAGTATAACAGCGCCCCCTCATCGAGTATAACAAAGTCCATTGGTCATATAAAAAGTCCCCTGGTCGAGTATAACAAAGTCCCCAATCGAGTATAAAGTCCCTGGTCGAGTATAGCAAAGTCCCTGATCGAGTATAACAAAGCCTCCTTGATCGAGGCAATAAAGTCCCCTGGTCGAGTTTAACAAAGTCCCTTGGACCAGTATAACAAAGTCCCCTGATCAAGTATAACATATCTCCTGATCGAGTAAAACAACGTCTCCTGGCCCAGTATAACAAAGTCCCCAGATCGAGCATAACAAAGTCCCCTGGTCGAATATAACAAAGGGCCCTCATCGAGTAAGACAAAGTCCCCTAATCGAGTATAACAAAGTCCCTGGACGAGTATAACAAAGTCCCCAGGTCTAGTATAACAAAGTCCCCTGATCGAGAATAACAAAGTCCCCTGGTCCAGTATAACAAAGTCCCCTGATCGAAAGTATGTTATATCCATCTGATCGATTATAACAAAGTCCCCTGATCGAGTATAACAAAGGCCTCTGGGCGAGTATAACAAAGTCCCCTGGTCGAGAATAACAAAATCCCCTGATCCTAGTATAACAAAGCCTCCTGGACGAGAATAATAAAGTCCCCTGATCGAGTATAACAAAGTCCCCTGATCGAGTATAACAAAGTCCCCTTGTCCAGTATAACAAAGTCCCCTGATCGAGTATAACATATCCCCTGATCGAGTATAACAACGTATCCTGGCCCAGTATAACAAAGTCCCCAGATCGAGCATAACAAAGTCCCCTGATTTATTATAACAAAGTCCCCTGGTCGAGTATAACAAAGGGCCCTGATCGAGTAAGACAAAGTCCTCTGATCGAGTAAAACAAAGTCCTCTGATCCTAGTATAACAAAGCCCACTGGACAAGTATAACAAAGTTCCCTGAACTGAGTATAACAAAGTCCCATGATCGAGTATAACATATCCACTGATCGAGTATAACAAAGTCCCCTTCTCGAGTAAGGCAAAGTCCCCTGATCGAGTATAACAAAGTCCCCTGATTGAGTATAACAGAGTCCACTGGTCGAGCATAGCAAAGACCCCTGATCGAGTATAACAAAGCCTCCTGATCGAGTATAACAAAGTCCCATGGTCGAGTATAACAAAGTCTCCTGGTCAATTATTACAAAGTCCCCTGATCGAGTATAACATATTCATTTCTCGAGTGTAACAACGTCTCCTGGCCCAGTATAACAAAGTCCCCAGATCGAGCATAACAAAGTCCCCTAATCGATTATAACAAAGTCCCCTGGTCGAGTATAAGAAAGGGCCCTGATCGAGTAAGACAAAGTCCCCTAATCGAGTACAACAAAGTCCCTTGATCCTAGTATAACAAAGCCCCCTGGACGAGTATAACAAAGTCCCCTAATCGTGTATAACTTATCCACCTGATCGAGTATAACAAAGTCTCCTGGCCCAGTATAACAAAGTCCCCAGATCGAGCATGGCAAAGTCCCCTGATCGATTATAACAAAGTCCCCTGACCGAGTATAACAAAGGTCTCTGGGCGAGTATAACAAAGTCCCCTCATCGAGTATAACAATTCCCTGGCCGCGTATAACAAAGGCCCCTGATCGAGTATAACAAAGCCCGCTGCTCGAGTATAAGAAAGTCCCCTGATCGAGTATATCAAAGTCCCCTGGTCGAGTATAACAAAGCCCCCTCATCGAGTATAACAAAGGCCCCTAATCGAGTATAACAAAGTCCTCTGTTTGAGTATATCAAAATCCCCTGAACCGAGTATATCAAAGTCCCCTGATCGAGTATAACATATCCCCTGATCAAGTATAACAAAGTCCCTTGTGGAGTATAACAAAGTCCCCTGGTCGAGTACCACAAAGTTTTCTAATCGAGTATAACAAAGGCCCCTCATCGAGTATAACAAAGTCCATAGGTCAAGTATAAAAAAGTCCCCTGGTTGAGTATAACAAAGTCCCCTGATCGTGTATAACAAAGTCCCCTGGTCGACTATAGCAAAGACCCCTAATCGAGTATACCAAAGCCTCCTCATCGAGTATAACAAAGTCCCCTGATCGAGTATAAGAAAGCCCCCTGCTCGAGTATAAGAAAGTCCCCTCATCGAGTATATCAACGTCCCCTGGTCGAGTATAACAAAGCCCCCTCATCGAGTATAACAAAGGCCCCTAATCGAGTATAACAAAGTCCCCTGATTAAGTATAACAAAGTCCCCTGATCGAGTATAACAAAGTCCTCTGGTTGAGTATATCAAAGTCCCCTGAACCGAGTATAACATATCTCCTGATCGAGTATAACAAAGTCCCTGGTGGAGTATAACAAAGTCCCCTGGTCGAGTACCACAAAGATTTCTAATCGAGTATACCAAAGCCCCTCATCGAGTATAACAAAGTCCATTGGTCAAGTATAAAAAAGTCCCCTGGTCCAGTTGAACAAAGTCCTCTGATCGATTATATTAAAGTCCCCTGGTCGAGTATAACAAAGTCCCCAGGTCGAGTAAGACAAAGTACCCTAATCGAGTATAACAAAGCCCCCTGGACGAGTATAACAAATTCCCCTCATCGAGTATAACAAAGTCCATTGGTCAAGTATAAAAAAGTCCCCTGGTCGAGTATAACAAAGTCCCCTGTTCCTGTCGAAGAAAGTCCCCTTGTCGAGTATAACAAATTCCCCTTATCGAATATAACAATGTCCCTTGATCGAGTATAACAAAGTCCCCTGGTCGAGTATAACAAACTTTTCTAATCGAGTATAACAAAGGCCCATGGTCGAGTATAACAAAGTCCCCTGATCGATTATAACAAAGTCCGCTAATCAAGTATAACAAAGTGCCCTGATCGAGTATAACAAAGTCCTCTGGTCGACTATAACAAAGTCCCCTGATCGAGTATAACAAAGTCCCCTGATCGAGTATAACAAAGTGCCCTGATCGAGTATGACAAAGTCCCCTGATTAATTATAAAAAAGTTCCCTGGTCGAGTATAACAATGTTCCCTGATCGAATAAAACAAAGACCCCTGGTCAAGTTTAACAAAGCCCCCTCATCGACTATAACAAAGGCCCCTAATCGAGTATAACAAAGTCCTCTGGTTGAGTATAACAAGGTCCCCTGATCGAGTATAACATATCCCCTGATCGAGTATAACAAAGTCCTCTGGTTGAGTATAAAAAAGTCCCCTAATTGAATATAACAAAGTCCCCTTCTCGAGTATAACTAAGTCCCTAGATCGAGTATAACAAAGGCCCCTCATCGAGTATAACAAAGTCCCCTGGTCGCGTATAACAAAGGCCCCTCATCTAGTATAACAAAGTCCATTGGTCAAGTATAAAAAAGTCCCCTGGTCGAGTATAACAAAGTCCCCTGATCGAGTATAACAAAGTCCCCTGGTCGAGTATAAAGTCCCTGACTGAGTATAACAGGTCTCTGGGCGAGTATAACAAAGTCACCTGATCGAGTATAACAAAGTCCCCTCATCGAGTATAACAAAGGTCCCTGATCGAGTATAACAAAGGCCCCTCATCGAGTATAATAAGTCCATTGGTCAAGTATAAAAAAGTCCCCTGGTCGAGTATAACAAAGTCCCCTGTTCCTGTCGAACAAAGTCCCCTTATGGAGTATAACAAATTCCCCTTATCGAATATAACAAAGTCCCTTGATCGAGTATAACAAAGTCCCCTGGTCGAGTATAACAAAGTCCTCTGATCGAGTATAACAAAGTCCCCTGATCGAGTATAACAAAGCCCCCTGGACGAGTATAACAAATTCCCCTTATCGAATATAACAAAGTCCCTTGATCGAGTATAACAAAGTCCCCTGGTCGAGAATAACAAAGTTTTCTAATTGAGTATAAGAAAGGCCCCTGGTAGAGAATAACAAAGTTTTCTAATTGAGTATAACAAAGGCCCCTGGTAGAGTATAACAAACTCCGCTGATCGAGTATATCAAAGTCCCCTGATCGAGTATAACAAAGTCCGCTAATCAAGTATAACAAAGTCCCTGATCGAGTATAACAAAGTCCTCTGGTCGACTATAACAAAGTCCCCTGATCGAGTATAACAAAGTCCCCTGGTCGAGTACAACAAAGTCCCCTCATCGTTTATAACAAAAGCCCTTCATCGAGTATAGCAAAGTCCATTGGTCAAATATAGGAAAGTCAACTGATCGAGTATGACAAAGTCCCCTGATTAATTATGAAAAAGTTCCCTGGTCGAGTATAACAATGTTCCCTGATCGAGTATAACAAAGACCCCTGGTCAAGTTTAACAAAGCACCCCTCATCGAGTATAACAAAGGCCCCTAATCGAGTATAACAAAGCCTCTGGTTGAGTATAACAAAGTCCCCTGATCGAGTATAACATATCCCCTGATCCAGTATAACAAAGTCCTCTGGTCGAGTATAAAAAAGTCCCCTAATTGAACATAACAAAGTCCCCTCATCGAGTATAACAAAGGTCCCTGATCGAGTATAACAAAGGCCCCTCATCGAGTAAAACAAAGTCCATTGGTCAAGTATAAAAAAGTCCCCTCATCGAGTATAACAAAGCCTCCTGATCGAATATAACAAAGTCTCCTCATCGAGTATAACAAAGTTCCCTCATCGAGTATAACAAAGTCCCCTGGTCGCGTATAACAAAGGCCCCTCATCGAGTATAACAAAGTCCATTGGTCAAGTATAAAAAAGTCCCCTGGTTGAGTATAACAAAGTCCCCTGATCGTATATAACAAAAACCCCTGGTCGAGTATAGCAAAGTCCCCTGATCGAGTATAACAAAGCCTCCTCATCGAGTATAACAAAGTCCCCTGATCGAGTATAACAAAGCCCCCTGTTCGTGTATAAGAAAGTCCCCTGATCGAGTATATCAAAGTCCCCTGGTCGAGTATAACAAAGTCCCCTGGTCAAGTATAACAAAGTCCCCTGATCGAGTATAACATATCCCCTGCTCGAGTATAACAACGTCTCCTGGCCCAGTATAACAAAGTCCCCAGATCGAGCATAACAAAGTCCCCTGATCGATTATAACGAAGTGCCCTGGTCGAGTATAACAAAGGGCCCTGATCGAGAAAGACAAAGTCCCCTAATCGAGTACAACAAAGTCCCCTGATCGAGTATAACAAAGGCCTCTGGGCGAGTATAACAAAGTCCCCTGGTCGAGAATAACAAAGTCCCCTGATCCTAGTATAAGAAAGCCTCCTGGACGAGTATAACAAAGTCCCTTGATCGAGTATAACAAAGTACCCTGATCGAGTATAGCAAGGTCCCCTGGTCCAGTGTAACAAAGTCCCCTGATCGAGTATAACATATCCCCTGATTGAGTAAAACATCGTATCCTGGCCCAGTATAAAAAAGTCCCCAGATGGAACATAACAAAGTCCCCTGATTTATTATAACAAAGTCCCCTGATCGAGTAAAACAAAGTCCCCTGATCCTAGTATAACAAAGCCCACTGGACAAGTATAACAAAGTCCCCTGAACCGAGTATAACAAAGTCCCCTGATCGAGTATAACAAAGTCCCCTTCTCGAGTATAACAAAGTCCCAAGATCGAGTATAGCAAAGGCTCCTCATCGAGTATAACAAAGTCCATTGGTCAAGTATAAAAAAGTCCCCTGGTCGAGTATAACAAAGTCCCCTGATCGAGAATAACAAAGTCCCCTGGTCGAGCATAGCAAAGACCCCTGATCGAGTGTAACAAAGCCTCCCAATCGAGTATAACAAAGTCCCCTGGTCGAGTATAACAAAGTCTCCTGGTCAATTATTACAAAGTCCCCTGATCGAGTGTAACAAAGCCTCCCAATCGAGTATAACAAAGTCCCCTGGTCGAGTATAACAAAGTCTCCTGGTCAATTATTACAAAGTCCCCTGATCGAGTATAACATATTCCCTGCTCGAGTATAACAACGTCTCCTGGCCCAGTATAACAAAGTCCCCAGATCGATTATAACAAAGTCCCCAGGTCAAGTATAACAAAGGGCCCTCATCGAGTAAGACAACGTCCCCTAATCGAGTACAACAAAGTCCCCTGATCCTAGTATAACAAAGCCCCCTGGACGAGTATAACAAAGTCCCCTAATCGAGTATAACATATCCCCCTGATCGAGTATAACAAAGTCTCCTGGCCCAGTATAACAAAGTCCCCAGATCGAGCATAGCAAAGTCCCCTGATCGATTATAACAAAGTCCCCTGACCGAGTATAACAAAGGTCTCTGAGCGAGTATAACAAAGTCCCCTGATCGAGTATAACAAAGTCCCCTCATCGAGTATAACAAAGGTCCCTGATCGAGTATAACAAAGGCCCCTCATCGAGTATAACAAAGTCCATTGGTCAAGTATAAAAAAGTCCCCTGGTCGAGTATAACAAAGTCCCCTGATCGAGTATAACAAAGTCCCCTGGTCGAGTATAGCAAAGTCCCCTGATCGAGTATAACAAAGCCTCCTGATCGAGTATAATAAAGTCCCCTAGTCGAGTATAACAATGTCCCCTGATCGTGTAAAACAATGTCCCCTGGTCGAGTATAGCAAAGTCTCCTGATCGAGTATAAAAAAGCCTCCTGATCGAATATAACAAAGTCCGCTGATCGAGTATAACAAAGCCCCCTGCTCGAGTATAAGAAAGTCCCCTGATCGAGTATAAGAAAGTCCTCTGGTCGAGTATAACAAAGTCCCCTGATTGAGTATAACAAAGTCCCTGATCGAGTATAACAAAGTCCTCTGGGTGAGTATAACAATGTCCCCTGATCGAGTATAACACATCAGTTGATCGCATAAAACAAAGTCCTCTGGTCGAGTATAAAAAAGGCCCCTCATCGAGTATAACAAAGTCCAATGGTCAAGTATAAAAAAGTCCCCTGGTCGAGCATAACAAATTCCCCTGATCGAGTATAGCAAAGTCCCCTGATTAATTATAAAAAAGTTCCCTGGTCGAGTATAACAATGTTCCCTGATCGAGTATAACAACGTCCCCTGGTCGAGTATAACAAAGCCTCCTGATCGAGTATAACAAAGTCCCCTAGTCGAGTTTAACAAAGTCCCCTGGTCCAGTATAACAAAGTCCCCTTCTCGAGTATAACAAAGTCCCTATCTCGAGAATAACAAAGCCTCCTCATCGAGTATAACAAAGTCCCCTGGTCGAGTTTAACAAAGTCCCCTGGTCCAGTATAACAAAGTCCCCAGATCAAGCATAACATATCCCCTGATGGAGTAAAACAACGTCTCCTGGCCCAGTATAACAAAGTCCCCAGATCGAGCATAACAAAGTCCCCTGATCGATTATAACAATGTCCCCTGGTCGAATATAACAAAGGGCCCTCATCGAGTAAGACAAAGTCTCCTGATCGATTATAACAAAGTCCCCTGATCGAGTATAACAAAGGCCTCTAGGCGAGTATAACAAAGTTCGCTGGTCGAGAATAACAAAGTCCCCTGATCCTAGTATAACAAACCCCCTGGACGAGTATAACAAAGTTCCCTGATCGAATATAACAAAGTCCCCTGGTCCAGTATAACAAAGTCCCCAGATTGAGCATAACAAATTCCGATGGTCAAGTATAACAAAAGGGCTCTGATCGAGTAAGACAAAGTCCCCTGATCGAGTAAATCAAAGTCTCCTGATCCTAGTATAACAAAGCCCACTGGACAAGTATATCAAAGTCCCCTGAACCGAGTAAAACAAAGTCCCCTGATCGAGTGTAACATATCCCCTGATCGAGTATAACAAAGTCCTCTGATCGAGTATAACAAAGTCCCCTGATCGAGTATAACAAAGTCCCCTAATCAAGTATAACAAAGTCCCCAGATCGAGTAAAACAT
Organism: Homarus americanus; assembly: GCF_018991925.1. Taxonomy (NCBI): domain Eukaryota; kingdom Metazoa; phylum Arthropoda; class Malacostraca; order Decapoda; family Nephropidae; genus Homarus; species Homarus americanus. Next base: position 1,351 of record NW_024733563.1, on the reverse strand, counting down.
ATCGCCTGATCGAGTATAACAATGTCCTCTGGTCGAGTATAACAAAGTCCCCTCATCGAGTATAACAAAGTCCCCTGGTCCAGTATAACAAAGTCCCCAGATCGAGTATAACAATGGCCCCTCATCGAGTATAACAAATTCCCCATATCGAGTATAACAAAGTCCCCTTATCGAGTATAACAAAGTCCGGTGATCGAGTATAACAAAGGCCCCTGATCGAGTATAACAAAAGTCTCCTGATCGAGAATAAAAAAGTCCCATGGTCCAGTATAACAAACTCCGCTGATCGAGTATAAAAAAGTCCCCTGGCCCAGTATAACAAAGTCCCCATATCGAGCATAACAAAGTCCTTTGATCGATTATAACAAAGTCCCCTGGTCGAGTATAGCAAAGGGCCCTGATCGAGTAAAAAAAAGTCCCTTGATCGAGTATAACAAAGTCCCCTGACCGGGTATGACAAAGCCCCCTGGACGAGTATAACAAAGTCCCCTGACCGAGTATAACAAAGTCCCTGATCGAGTATAACAAAGTCCCCTGGTCCAGTATAACAAAGTCCCCTGATCGAGTATAACAAAAGTCCCTGATCGAGTATAACAAAGTCCCCTGATCGAGTATAAAAAAGTCCCCTGGTCCAGTATAACAAAGTCCGCTGATCGAGTATAAAAAAGTCCCCTGGCCCAGTATAACAAAGACCCCTGATCGAGTATAACATATTCCCTGATCGAGTATAACAAAGTCTCCTGACCCAGCATAACAAAGTTCCCAGATCGAGCATAACAAAGTCCCCTGATCGATTATAACATAGTCCCTGACCGAGTATAACAAAGGCCTCTGGTCGAGTATAATAAAGTTCCCTGGTCGAGAATAACAAAGTCCCCTGATCCTAGTATAGCAAAGCCCCCTGGACGAGTATAACAAAATCCCCTGATCGAGTATAACAAAGTCCCCTGATCGAGTATAACAAAGTCCCCTGGTCCAGTATAACAAAGTCCCCTGATCGAGTATAACATATCCCCTGATCGAGTATAACAAAGTCTCCTGACCCAGTATAACAAAGTCCCCAGATCGAGCATAAGAAAGTCCCCTGATCGATTATAACATACTCCCTGACCGAGTATAACAAAGACCTCTCGTCGAGTATAACAAAGTCCCCTTATCGAGTATAAAAAAGTTCCCAGATCGAGCATAACAAAGTCCTCTGATCGATTACAACAAAGTCCCCTGGTCGAATATAACAAAGGGCCCTGATCGAGTAAGACAAAGTCCCTTGATCGAGTATAACAAAGTCCATTGGTCAAGTATAAAAAAGTCCCGTGGTCGAGTATAACATATCCCCTGATCAAGTATATCA
>NW_024733562.1:0-2229 GCF_018991925.1 Homarus americanus | reverse complement strand
TTAGAAACCTTCCATATCAAGATAAGTTAAAGAAACTTAACTTTGTTCATCAGGTGTCATGTTCATCAGATGGCATGTTCATCAGGTGTCATGTTCATCAGGTGACATGTTCATCAGGTGACATGCTCATCAGATGTCATGGTCATCAGGTGTCATGTTCATCAGGTGACATGTTCATCAGGTGTCATGTTCATCAGGTGTCATGTTCATCAGGTGTCATGTTCATCAGGTGTCATGTTCATCAGGTGACAGTGACAGTCATCTTATTTGTTGTATTCATGTCATTTTATTGTCCTGTCATGTTCTTTGTTTATAATGATTTGGTTATAGTGTTGCAAGTATTATATATTTTTATGAGACTTCTGAGTTTTATAGTTCATTATACCTTGAAGTTTATTGTTATGTTAAAGTAACTCCTATAGTTCTGTAAGTTCCTGAAGCTGTATCCATGTTTTGTATTTTTGTCTGTAATATCTGTACAATGTTTACCTCCAAGATACAGCCAACACACACACACACACACACACACACACACACACACACACACACACACACGCACACACACACATACACACACACACACACACACACGATTCACCATTATAGATTAATCAATACTTCACCAGGTGTTGGCCAGAATCACCAACACTACATGATCTAGATCACACGATTCACCATTATAGATTGATAAATACTTTACCAGGTGTTGGGGGGGAAACTGATTCGGGAGCAAGAGATATGTTCGATGAGAAATCAATCACAGAATTTTGGCCCTTGATGTGCGATTCCTACCCAAAAGTGGCAGAAAGAGCTATCCGTGCATTGCTTCCGTTTGTGTCGACATATCCTTGTGAGTCAGGCTTTTCAACTCTGTTGCAAATTAAAACGAAGCAACGTAGTAGATTAGAGGTAGAAAATGACCTGCGTTGTGCCCTTTCAAGCACTCCTCCGCGTATCCCAGAATTGGCGAAGAAAAAACAATCACAGGTTTCTCATTGACTGTAATCTTCATCTGAATAAAATTAATTACAAATTTACAATATCCTGGTATTCTATTGAACTTTTTGTTTATTGCATTATGCTTCAGTTTGGTCTGTTAACTAATTCATTATAAAAAAAAAAAAACTATTTTACTTTTATTCAAGTTTTATAAATCCATCAACATTTTCAATTGGCATTTAATTTGTAAAACTCCACTATAAAAATACTCCATGTAAAATTGTAAATGTACATGTACTAATATGGAAAAAATAAAGGATTTTCAGAATTATATGCATATTATTTGGAATGCACTTTTTGAGGCAAACAATCTTGGAAAGGAGGGGGGAATGACATCCTGACATATGGTGAAAGGGGTGCATGGAGCAAACAAGGTTGAGAACCACTGATCTAGATACTGGGATCAGCAGTGACATAAGCAAGTTTGCGGATGACACCAAAATAGGGCGGCAGATTAATTCAGGGCAGGATGCAAATGCACTACAGTGCGTTCATGTTCGGAATAAGGCAAACAGAGTATTGGGTTTTATATCGAGAAGTGTAAGTAATAGGAGTGCGGAGGTCATATTGCAAATATATCTTGCGCTAGTCAGGCCGCACCTCGATTATGCTGTTCAGTTCTGGTGCCCTTATTATAGAATGGATATCAATTCACTGGAGTCGGTGCAGCGAAGAATGACGAAAATGATTCCGGGACTTAGAAACCTTCCATATCAAGATAAGTTAAAGAAACTTAACTTGCATTCCCTAGAAAGACGAAGAGTGCTGGGAGATATGATAGAAGTATTTAAGTGGGTGAAAGGAATCAATAAAGGGGATATAGATAAAGTTCTTATAATATCCGAGCAGGATAGGACTCGGAGCAACGGATTCAAGTTAGATAAGTTTAGGTTTAGGAGGGAGATAGGAAGAAACTGGTTCACAAATAGGGTGATGGACGAGTGGAACAAGCTTAGCAACTTTTCAGTAAGTGCGGGAACTCTGAAAAGTTTCAAATGGAGGCTAGATAGATTCATGGATGATAGAGAGTGGTAGTAACTCTCCACAGGAGCTGCCATGCACAGGCCAACCGGCCTATTGCAGACTCCTTATTTTCTTATGTTCTTAAAAGTTTCAAATGGAGGCTAGATAGATTCATGGATGATAGAGAGTGGTAGTAACTCTCCACAGGAGCTGCCATGCACAGGCCAACCGGCCTATTGCAGACTCCTTATTTTCTTATGTTCTTGC
>NW_024733561.1:0-13057 GCF_018991925.1 Homarus americanus | reverse complement strand
CCCCTGATCGAGTACAACAAAGTCCCCTGATCGAGTTTAACAAAGGCCCCTGATCGAGTATTACAAAGTCCCCTGGTCGAGTGAAACAAAGGCCCCTCATCGAGTTTAACAAAGGCCCCTCATCGAGTATAACAAAGTCCCCTGATAAAGTATTACAAAGTCCCCTGAACGAGTATAACAAAGTCCCCTGATCGAAAATAACAAAGTCCGCTGATCGAGTATAACAAAGTCCCCTGATCGAGAATAACAAAGGCCCCTCATCGAGAATAACAAAGGCCCCTAATGGAGTTTAACAAAGGCCCCTGATCAGGTATAACAAAGTCCCTGGTCGAAAGTATATCAAGCCTTCCCCTGGTTTAGTATAACAAAGTCCCCTGATCGAGTATAACAAAGTCCCCTGATCGAGTATAACAAAGTCCCCTGAACGATTATTATAACAAAGTCCCTGATCGAGTATAACAAAGGCCCTCATCGAGTTTAACAAAGTCCCTGTTCAATGAGGCAACAAAGTCCCCTGAACGATTATAAATAAAAAATCCCTGGTCGAAAGTATAACAAAGGCCCTATCGAGTACGCTAAATAAAGTCCGCTGATCGAGTTTAACAAAGGCCCTCATCGAGTATAACAAAGTCCCTGGTCGAGTATAACAAACTCCCCTGGTCGAGTATAACAAAGTCCCCTGATCGAGTATACAAGTCCCTGATCGAGTTTAACAAAGACCCTCATCGAAGTATAACAAAGTCCCTTGGTCGAGTATAACAGCGCCCCTCATCGAGTATAACAAAGTCCCCTGATCAAGTATATCAAAGTCCCCTCAACGAGTATAACAAAGTCCCCTGATCGAGTTTAACAAAGGTCCCTGATCGAGTATAACAAAGCCCCCTGATCGAGTACAACAAAGTCCCCATATCGAGTTTAACAAAGGCCCCTGATCGAGTATAACAAAGTCCCCTGGTCGAGTATAACAAAGGCCCCTTATCGAGTTTAACAAAGGCCCCTCATCGGCAATAACAAAGTCCCCTAATCAAGTATAACAAAGTCCCCTGAACGAGTATAACAAAATCCCCAGATCGATAAAAACAAAGCCCACTGATCGAGTATAACAAAGTCCCCTGATTGAGTATAACAAAGGCCCCTAATTGAGTATAACAAAGTCCCCTGATCAAGATTAACAAAGTCCGCTGATAGAGTATAACAAAGTCATCTGATCGAGTATAACAAAGGCCCCTGATCGAGTTTAACAAAGGCCCCTGATCGAATATAACAAAGTCCCCTGGTCGAGTATAACAAACTCCCCTGGTCGAGTATAACAAAGTCCCCTGGATCGAGTATAACAAAGTCCCCTGATCGAGTATAACAAAGTCCCTGAACGTTTATAACAAAGTCCCCTGGTCGAGTATAACAGCGCCCCTCATCGAGTATAACAAAGTCCCTGATCTAGTATAACAAAGTCCCCTGAACGAGTATAACAAAGTTCCCTGATCGAATAACAAAATCCCCTGATCGAGTATAACAAAGGCCCCTGATCGAGTTTAACAAAGGCCCCTGATCGAGTATAACAAAGTCCCTGGTCGAGTATAACAAAGGCCCCTCATCGAGTTTAACAAAGCCCCCTAATCGAGTATAACAAAGTCCCCTGATCGAGTATAAAGAAGTCCCTTGAACGATTAAAACAAAGGCCCCTGATCAAGTATAACAAAGCCCCCTGATCGTGTATAACAAAGCCCCCTCATCGAGCATAACAAAGTCCCCTGATCAAGTATAGCAAAGTCCCCTGAACGAGTATAACAAAGTCCCCTGATCGAGTATAACAAAGTCCCCTCACCGAGTATAACAAAGTTCCCTGATCGAGTATAACAAAGCCCCCTCATAGAGTATAAAAATTTCCTCTGATCGAGGATAGCAAAATCCCCTGATAGAGTATAACAAAGTCCCCTGATCGAGTATAACAGAGTCCGCTGATCGAGTATAACAAAGTCACCTGATCGAGCAAAACAAAGTTCCCAAATCGACTATAACAAAGCCCCCTGATCGAGTATAACAAAGTCCCCTGATAGAGTATAACAAAGTCCCCTGATCGAGTATAACAGAGGCCCCTGATCGAGTTTAACAAAGGCCCCTCATCGAGTATAACAATGTCCCCTGGTCGAGTACAACAAAGTCCCCTGATCGAGTTTAACAAAGGCCCCTAATCGAGTATAACAAAGTCCCTTGGTCGAGTATAACAAGCTCCCCTGGTCGAGTATAACAAAGTCCCCTATCCGAGTATAACAAAATCCCCTGATCGAGTATAAAAATGGCCCCTAATCGATTATAACAAAGTCCCCTCATCGAGTATAACAAAGTCCCCTGATCGAGTACAACAAAGCCCCCTCATCGAGTATAACAAAGTCCCCTGATCGAGGATAACAAAGTCCTTGATCGAGTATAACAAAGTCCCCTGAACGAGTATAACAAAGTCTCCTGATCGAGTATAACAAAGTCCACTGATCGAGTATAACAAAGGCCTCTGATCGAGTATAACAAAGTCCCCTGATCGAGTATAACAAAGTCCCCTGTTCGAGTATAACAAAGTCATATGATCGAGAATAACAAAGTCCCCTCATCGAATATAACAAAGTCCCTGATCGAGTATAACAAATTCTGATCGAGTATAACAAAGTCCCTGATCGAAGTATAACAAACTCCCTCATCGAGTATAACAAAGTCCCCTGATCGAGTACAACAGCACCCTCATCGAGTATAACAAAGTCCCCTGATCGAGGATAACAAAGTCCTTGATCGAGTATAACAAAGTCCCCTGATCGAGTATGTAACAAAGTCTCCCGGATCGAGTATAACAAAAGTCCCCAGATCGAGTATAACAAAGGATCGAGTAGCAACAAAGTCCCCTGATCGAGTATAACAAAGTCCCCTAATCGAGTATAACAAAGGCCCTTAATCGAGTTTAACAAAGGCCCCTGATCGAGTATAATAAAGTCCCCTGATCGAGTATAACAAACTCCCCTGGTCGAGTATAACAAAGTCCCCTGATCGAGTATAACAAAGTCCCATGATCGAGTATAACAAAGTCCCCTGAACGAGTATAACAAAGTCCCCTGAACGATTATATCAAAGGCCCCTGATCGAGTATAACAAAGTTCCCTGATCGAGTATAACAAAGTCCCCTGGTCGAGTATAACAAAGGCCCCTCATCGAGTTTAACAAAGGCCCCTCATCGAGTATAACAAAGTCCCCTGATAATGTATTACAAAGTCCCCTGAACGAGTATAACAAAGTCCCCTGATCGAGAATAACAAAGTCCGCTGATCGAGTATAACAAAGTCCCCTAATCGAGTATAACAAAGGCCCCTCATCGAGTATAACAAAGGCCCCTAATGGAGTTTAACAAAGGCCCCTGATCGAGTATAACAAAGTCTCCTGGTCGAGTATATCAAGCTCCCCTGGTCGAGTATAACAAAGTCCCCTGATCGAGTATAACAAAGTCCCCTGATCGAGTATAACAAAGTCCCCTGAGCGATTATAACAAAGTCCCCTGGTCGAGTATAACAAAGGCCCCTCATCGAGTTTAACAAAGTCCCCTGTTCAATTAAAACAAAGTCCCCTGAACGATTATAACAAAATCCCCTGGTCGAGTATAACAAAGGCCCCTCATCGAGTATAACAAAGTCCCCTGATCGAGTACAACAAAGTCCCTTGATCGAGTTTAACAAAGGCCCCTCATCGAGTATAACAAACTCCCCTGGTCGAGTATAACAAACTCCCCTGGTCGAGAGCAACAAAGTCCCCTGATCGAGTATATAACAAAGTCCCTGATCGAAGTTTAACAAAGGCCCTCATCGAGTATAACAAAGTCCCCTGGGTCGAGTATAACAAAGGCCCCTCATCGAGTATAACAAAGTCCCTTGATCAAGTATAACAAAGTCCCCTCAACGAGTATAACAAAGTCCCCTGATCGAGTTTAACAAAGGTCCCTGATCGAGTATAACAACGCCCCCTGATCGAGTACAACAAAGTCCCCATATCGAGTTTAACAAAGGCCCCTGAACGAGTATAACAAAGTCCCCTGGTCGAGTATAACAAAGGCCCCTCATCGAGTTTAACAAAGGCCCCTCATCGGAAATAACAAATTCCCCTAATCAAGTATAACAAAGTCCCCTGAACGAGTATAACAAAATCCCCAGATCGAGAAAAACAAAGTCCGCTGATCAAGTATAACAAAGTCCCCTGATTGAGTATAACAAAGGCCCCTCATCGAGTATAACAAAGTCCCCTGATCAAGTATAACAAAGTCCGCTGATCGAGTATAACAAAAGTCATTCGATCGAAGTATAACAAAGCGTCCCTTGATCGAGCTTAACAAGGCCCCTTGATCGAATATAACAAAGTCCCTGGTTTCCAGTATAACAAACTCCCCTGATCGAGTATAACAAAGTCCCCTGATCGAAAGTATAACCAAGTCCCCTGATCGAGTATAACAAAGTCCCCTGAACGTTTATATAACAAAGTCCCTGGTCGAGTACAACAAAGCCCCTCATTGAGTATAACAAAGTCCCCTGATCAAGTATAACAAAGTCCCCTGAACGAGTATAACAAAGTTCCCTGATCGAGAATAACAAAATCCCCTGATGGAGTATAACAAAGGCCCCGGATCGAGTTTAACAAAGGCCCCTGATCGAGTATAACAAAGTCCCCTGGTCGAGTATAACAAAGGCCCCTCATCGAGTTTAACAAAGTCCCCTGATCGAGTATAAGAAAGTCCCTTGAACGATTATAATAAAGGCCCCTGATCAAGTATAACAAAGCCCCCTGATCGTGTATAACAAAGCCCCCTAATCGAGCATAACAAAGTCCCTTGATCAAGTATAACAAAGTCCCCTGAACGAGTATAACAAAGGCCCCTGATCGAGTATAACAAAGTCCCCTCACCGAGTATAACAAAGTTCCCTGATCGAGTATAACAAAGCCCCCTCATAGAGTATAACAATGTCCTCTGATCGAGGATAGCAAAATCCCCTGATAGAGTATAACAAAGTCCCCTGATCGAGTATAACAGAGTCCGCTGATCGAGTATAACAAAGTCACCTGATCGAGCAAAACAAAGTTCCCTAATCGACTATAACAAAGCCCCCTGATCGAGTATAACAAAGTCCCCTGATAGAGTAAAACAAAGTCCCCTGATCGAGTATAACAGAGGCCCCTGATCGAGTTTAACAAAGGCCCCTCATCGAGTATAACATAGTCCCCTGGTCGAGTATAACAAAGGCCCCTCATCGAGTTTAACAAAGGCCCCTCATCGAGTATAACAAAGTCCCCTGGTCGAGTACAAAACAAAGTCCCCACCGAGTTTAACAAAGGCCCTGATCGAGTATAACAAAGTCCCCTGGTCGAGTATAACAAACTCCCTGTCGAGTATAACAAAAGTCCCCTGATCGAGTATAACAAAGTCCCCTTGATCGAGAGCAATAAACTCCCCTGATCAAGTATAACAAAGTCCCTGAACGATTATAACAAAGGCCCCTGACGTGCATAACAGTTCCCTGATCGAATTTAACAAAGGCCCCTGATCGAGTATAACAAAGTCCCCTGGTCGAGTATATAACAAAGGCCCCCTCATCGAGCTTAACAGCGCCCTCATCGAGTTTAACAAAGTCCTTTGATCAAGTATAACAAAGTCCCCTGAACGAGTATAACACAGTCCCCTGATCGAGAATAACAAACTCTGCTGATCGAGTACAACAAAGTCCCCTGAACGATTATAACAAAGGCCCCTGATGGAGTATAACAAAGTTCCCTGATCGAGTATAACAAAGTCCCCTGATCGAGTATAACAAAAGCCCCTGATCGAGTTTAACAAAGGCCCCTGATCGAGTATAACAAAGTCCCCTGGTCGAGCATAACAAACTCCCCTGGTCGATTATAACAAAGTCCCCTGATCGAGTATAACAAAGTCCCCTGATCGAGTATAACAAAGTTCCCTGATCGAGTATAACAAAAGCCCCTGATCGAGTATAACAAAGGCCCCTGATCGAGTATAACAAAGTCCCCTGGTCGAGTATAACAAAGGCCCCTCATCGAGTATAACAAAGTCCCCTGAACGAGTATAACAAAGTCCCCTGATCGAGAATAACAAAGTCCCCTTGGATCGAGAATAACAAAAATCAGCTGGATCGAGTATAACAAAGTTCCCTGGATAGAGTATAACAAAGTCCCAATTCGAGTATAACAAAGTCCCTTGATCGAGTAAAAAATGGCCCCTAATCGAGTATAACAAAGTCCCCTCATCGAGTATAACAAAGTCCCTGATCGAGTACAACAAAGCCCCCCATCGAGTATAACAAAGTCCCCTGATCGAGGATAACAAAGTCCTTGATCGAGTATAACAAAGTCCCCTGATCGAGTATAACAAAGTCTCCTGATCGAGTATAACAAAGTCCCCAGATCGAGTATAACAAAGGCCTCTGATCGAGTATAACAAATTCCCCTCATCGAGTATAACAAAGGCCCGTGATCGAGTATAACAAAGGCCCATAATCGAGTTTAACAAAGGCCCCTCATCGAGTATAACAAAGTCCCCTGATCGAGTATAACAAACTCCCCTGGTCGAGTATAACAAAGTCCCCTGATCGAGTACAAGAAAGCCCCCTCATCGAGTATAACAAAGTCCCCTGATCGAGGATAACAAAGTCCTTGATCGAGTATAACAAAGTCCCTTGACCGATTATAACGAATGCCCCTGATCAAGTATAATAAAGCCCTCTCATCGTGTATAATAAAGCCCCCTCATCGAGTACAACAAACTCCCCTGATCAAGTATAACAAAGTCCCCTGAACGAGTATAACAAAGTCCCCTGAACGATTATAACAAAGACCCCTGATCGAGTATAACAAAGTTCCCTGATCGAGTATAACAAAGCCCCCTGATCGAGTACAACAAAGTCCCCTGATCGAGTTTAACAAAGGCCCCTGAACGAGTATAACAAAGTCCCCTGGTCGAGTATAACAAAGGCCTTTCATCGAGTTAAACAAAGGCCCCTCATTAAGTATAAAAAAGTCCCCTGATAAAGTATTACAAAGTCCCCTGAACGAGTATAACAAAGTCCCATGATAGAGAATAACAAAGTCCGCTGATCGAGTATAACAAAGTCCCCTGATCGAGTATAACAAAGGCCCCTCATCGATTATAACAAAGGCCCCTAATGGAGTTTAACAAAGGCCCCTAATCGAGTATAACAAAGTCCCCTGTTCGAGTATATCAAGCTCCCCTGGTCGAGTATAACAAAGTCCCCTGATCGAGTATAACAAAGTCCCCTGATCGAGTATAACAAAGTCCACTGAACGAATATAACAAAGTCCCATGGTCGAGTATAACAAAGGCCCCTCATCGAGTATAACAAAGTCCCCTGTTCAATTATAACAAAGTCCCCTGAACGATTATAACAAAATCCCCTGGTCGAGTATAACAAAGGCCCCTCATCGAGTATAACAAAGTCCCCTGATCGAGGATAACAAAGTCCTTGATCGAGTATAACAAAGTCCCCTGATCGAGTATAACAAAGTCTCCTAATCGAGTATAACAAAGTCCCCTGATCAAGTATAACAAAGGCCTCTGATCAAGTATAACAAAGTCCCCTGTTCGAGTATAACAAAGTCATATGATCGAGAATAACAAAGTCCCCTCATCGAATATAACAAAGTCCCCTGATCGAGTATAACAAATTCCCCTGATCGAGTATAACAAAGTCCCCTGATCGAGTATAACAAACTCCCCTCATCGAGTATAACAAAGTCCCCTGATCGAGTACAACAAAGCACCCTCATCGAGTATAACAAAGTCCCCTGATCGAGGATAACAAAGTCCTTGATCGAGTATAACAAAGTCCCCTGATCGAGTATATAAACAGCGCCTCTGATTGAGTATAACAAAGTCCCCTGATCGAGTATAACAAAGTCCCTAATCGAGTATAACAAAGGCCCTTAATCGAGTTTTAACAAAAGGCCCCTGATCGAGTATAACAAAGTCCCCTGATCGAGTATATAACAAACTCCCCTGGTCGAGTATAACAAAGTCCCTGATCGAGTATAACAAAGTCCCATGATCGAGTATAACAAAGTACCTTGACCGATGAGTAACAAAGGCCCCTGATCAAGTATAACAAAGCCCTCTCATCGTGTGCAGGTATAACAAAGCCCCTCATCGAGTACAAACAAACTCCCCTGATCAAGTATAACAAAGTTCCCTGAACGAGTATAACAAAGTCCCCTGAACGATTATATCAAAAGGCCCCTGATCATATAACAAAGTTCCCTTGGGATCGAGTATAACAAAGTCCCCTGGTCGAGTATAACAAAGGCCCCTCATCGTATTTCTTAACAAAGGCCCCTCATCGCAGTATAACAAAGTCCCCTTGATAAAGTATTACAAAGTCCCCGAACGAGTATAACAAAAGTCCCCCTGATCGAGTAAATAACAAAGTCCGCTGATCGAGTATAACAAAGTCCCCTAATCGAGTAGCAACAAAGGCCCCTCATCGAGTATAACAAAGGCCCCTAATGGAGTTTAACAAAGGCCCCTGATCAGGTATAACAAAGCCCCCTGATCGAGTACAACAAAGTCCCCATATCGAGTTTAACAAAGGCCCCTGATCGAGTATAACAAAGTCCCCTGAACGAGTATAACAAAATCCCCAGATCGATAAAAACAAAGCCCGCTGATCGAGTATAACAAAGTCTCCTGATTGAGTATAACAAAGGCCCCTAATTGAGTATAACAAAGTCCCCTGATCAAGTATAACAAAGTCCGCTGATCGAGTATAACAAAGTCATCTGATCGAGTATAACAAAGGCCCCTTATCGAGTTTAACAAAGGCCCCTGATCGAATATAACAAAGTCCCCTGGTCGAGTATAACAAACTCCCCTGGTCGAGTATAACAAAGTCCCCTGATCGAGTATAACAAAGTCCCCTGATCGAGTCTAACAAAGTCCCCTGAACGTTTATAACAAAGTCCCCTGGTCGAGTATAACAAAGGCCCCTCATCGAGTATAACAAAGTCCCCTGATCAAGTATAACAAAGTCCCCTGAACGAGTATAACAAAGTTCCCTGATCGAGAATAACAAAATCCCCTGATCGAGTATAACAAAGGCCCCTAATCGAGTTTAACAAAGGGCCCTGATCGAGTATAACAAAGTCCCCTGGTCGAGTATAACAAAGGCCCCTCATCGAGTTTAAAAAAGGCCCCTCGTCGAGTATAACAAAGTACCCTGATCGAGTATAAGAAAGTCCCTTGAACGATTATAATAAAGGCCCCTGATCAAGTATAACAAAGCCCCCTAATCGTGTATAACAAAGCCCCCTAATCGAGCATAACAAAGTCCCTTGATCAAGTATAACAAAGTCCCCTGAACGAGTATAACAAAGGCCCCTGATCGAGTATAACAAAGTCCCCTCACCGAGTATAACAAAGTTCCCTGATCGAGTATAACAAAGCCCCCTCATAGAGTATAACAATGTCCTCTGATCGAGGATAGCAAAATCCCCTGATAGAGTATAACAAAGTCCCCTGATCGAGTATAACAGAGTCCGCTGATCGAGTATAACAAAGTCACCTGATCGAGCAAAACAAAGTTCCCTAATCGACTATAACAAAGCCCCCTGATCGAGTATAACAAAGTCCCCTGATAGAGTATAACAAAGTCCCCTGATCGGCGGCAACAGAGGGGTCTCGATCGAGTTTAACAAAGGCCCTCATCGAGTATACAACAAAAGTCCCCTGGTCGAGTACAAACAAAGTCCCTGATCGAGCTTTAAACAAAGGCCCTAATCGAGTGGCAACAAAGTCCTTGGTCGAGTATAACAAACTCCTGGTCGAGGCAACAAAGTCCCCTATCCGAGTATAAATGTCCCCTGATCGAGTATAAAAATGGCCCTTGACCGATTATAACAAAGTCTCATCGAAAGTATAAATAAAAGTCCTGATCGAGTTTAACAAAGGCCCCTCATCGAGTATAACAAAGTCCCCTGGTCGAGTACAACAAAGTCCCCTGATCGAGTTTAACAAAGGCCCCTAATCGAGTATAACAAAGTCCCTTGGTCGAGTATAACAAACTCCCCTGGTCGAGTATAACAAAGTCCCCTATCCGAGTATAACAAAGTCCCCTGATCGAGTATAAAAATGGCCCCTAATCGATTATAACAAAGTCCCCTCATCGAGTATAACAAAGTACCCTGATCGAGTACAACAAAGCCCCCTCATCGAGTATAACAAAGTCCCCTGATCGAGGATAACAAAGTCCTGAGTATAACAAAGTTCCTGATCGAGTATAACAAAGTCTCCTGATCGAGTATAACAAAGTCCCTGCAGATCGAGTATAACAAAGGCCTCTGATCGAGACATACCGAAAGTCCCTGATCGAGTATAACAAAGTCCCCTAATCGAGTATAAACCAGCGCCCTTAATCGAGTTTAACAAAGGCCCCTCGATCGAGTATAACAAAAGTCCCCTGATCGAGTATAACAAACTCCCCCTGGTCGAGTATATAACAAAGTCCCCTGATCGAGAACAAAGTCCCATGATCGAGTATACGCACTTTGACTGATTATAACAAAGGCCCTGATCAGTATAACAAAGCCCTCTACTCAGTATAACAAAGCCCCCTCATCGAGTACAACAAACTCCCCTGATCAAGTATAACAAAGTCCCCTGAACGAGTATAACAAAGTCCCCTGAACGATTATATCAAAGGCCCCTGATCGAGTATAACAAAGTTCCCTGATCGAGTATAACAAAGTCCCCTGGTCGAGTATAACAAAGGCCCCTCATCGAGTTTAACAAAGGCCCCTCATCGAGTATAACAAAGTCCCCTGATAAAGTATTACAAAGTCCCCTGAACGAGTATAACAAAGTCCCCTGATCGAGAATAACAAAGTCCGCTTATCGAGTATAACAAAGTCCCCTAATCGAGTATAACAAAGGCCCCTCATCGAGTATAACAAAGGCCCCTAATGGAGTTTAACAAAGGCCCCTGATCGAGTATAACAAAGTCCCCTGGTCGAGTATATCAAGCTCCCCTGGTCGAGTATAACAAAGTCCCCTGATCGAGTATAACAAAGTCCCCTGATCGAGTATAACAAAGCCCTAACGTTTATAACAAAGTCCTATGAATGAGTATAACAAAGGCTCCTCATCGAGTATAACAAAGTCCCCTGATCAAGTATAACAAAGTCCCTGAACGAGAGCAACAAAGTCCCTGATCGAGAATAACAAAATCCCTGATCGAATATAACAAAGTCTCCTGGTCGAGCATAACAAACTCCCCGGTCGAGTATAACAAAGTCCCTGATCGAGTATAACAGTCCCCTGATCGAGTATAACAAAGTCCCTGGGAACGTTTATAACAAAGTCCCATGGTCGAGTATAACAAAGGCCCTCATCGAGTATAACAACAAAGTCCCTGATCAAGTATAACAAAGTCCCTGAAAGAGAATAACAAAGTCCCTGATCGAGAACAACAAAATCCCTGATCGAGTATAACAGGCCCTGATCGAGCTTAACAAAGGCCCCTGATCGAGTATAACAAAGTCCCCTGGTCGAGTATAACAAAGGCCCCTCATCGAGTTTAACAAATGCCCCTCATCGAGTATAACAAAGTCCTCTGATCGAGTATAAAAAAGTCCCTTGAACGATTAAAATAAAGGCCACTGGTCAAGTATAACAAAGCCCCCTGATCTTGTATAACAAAGCCCCCTCATCGAGCATAACAAAGTCCCCTGATCAAGTATAACAAAATCCTATGAAAGAGTATAACAAAGTCCCCTGATCGAGTATAACAAAGTCCCCTCACCGAGTATAACAAAGTTCCCTGATCGAGTATACCAAAGCCCCCTCATAGAGCATAACACTGTCCCCTGATCGAGGATAGCAAAATCCCCTGATCGAGTATAACAGAGTCCGCTGATCGAGTATAACAAAGTCACCTGATCGAGCAAAACAAAGTTCCCTAATCGACTATAACAAAGCCCCCTGATCGAGTATAGCAAAGTCCCCTAATAGAGTATAACAAAGTCCCCTGATCGAGTATAACAAAGGCCCCTCATCGAGTTTAACAAAGGCCCCTCATTGAGTATAACAAAGTCCCCTTGTCGAGTATAACAAAGGTCCCTCATCGAGTTTAACAAAGGCCCTCATCGAGTATAACAAAGTCCCCTGGTCGATTATAACAAACTCCCCTGGTCGAGTATAACAAAGAACCCTGGTCGAGTATTACAAAGTCCCCTGATGGAGTATAACAAAGGCCCCCTGATCGAGTATAACAAAGGCCCCTCATCGACTATAACAAAGGCCCCTAATGGAGTTTAACAAAGGCCCCTGATCGAGTATAACAAAGTCCCCTGATCGAGTATGATAAAGGCCCCTGATCGAGTTTAACAAAGGCCACTGATCGAATATAACAAAGTCCCCTGGTCGAGTATAACAAAGGCCCCTCATCGAGTTTAACAAAGTCCCCTGTTCAATTATAATAAAGTCCCCTGAACGATTATAACAAAATCCCCTGGCCGAGTATAACAAAGGCCCCTCATCGAGTATAACAAAGTCCCCTGATTGAGTACAACAAAGTCCCCTGATCGAGTATAACAATGGCCCCTGATCGAGTTTAACAAAGTCCCCTGATCGAGTATAACAAAGGTCCCTGATCGAGTATAACAAAGCCCCCTGATCGAGTACAACAAAGTCCCCATATCGAGTTTAACAAAGGCCCCTGATCAAGTATAACAAAGGCCCCTGATCGAGTATAACAACGTCCCCTGATCGAGTATAAAAAAGGCCCCGGATCGAGTTTAACAAAGGCCACTGATCGAGTATAACAAAGCCCCCTGGTCGAGTTTAACAAAGGCCACTCATCGAGTATAACAAAGTCCCCTGATCAAGTATAAGAAAGTCCGCTGATCGAGTATAACAAAGTCCCCATATCGAGTTTAACAAAGGCCCCTGATCGAGTATAACAACATCCCCTGGTCGAGTATAACAAAGGCCCCTCATCGAGTTTAACAAAGGCCC
>NW_024733560.1:0-20346 GCF_018991925.1 Homarus americanus | reverse complement strand
TGTTCTCAGTTGCCAAATGTCAGCACTTGCCAACAAACCAAGCGTTTTGACATTCGCATCCCAGGACAGGCTTCACAACATATGATCTTATTTTTGCGAGAACTTAGTTCGTCGGCCCTATCGCGACTTAACATTCCGCGCAGACTGTATATATTATTGTATATAGCATTCTGCATTTTTTTATTTTTTTATTAAAGTCTTAGTGAATTTAAGCTGATGTAATAGGAGTGTAGATTTTTTAAACTTGCAAGACGGGAGCATATACAGCTTGAAAATCTGTCTCTTGCAGGGTAAAATGATATGCCACTGCCAGACGTAAAATAAAAAGTATTAATTTAAATTATATTTTAACCCACTTTTCCCCAAATTCATGTACAGTAAATAGGATTCAGGTGAATCAAATATGCTGTGATTAAAATTTCTTTTGTTAGAGATTTGGGTAATGAAAGCATAGCATACTTCCAGTTGTCCCTCCCCTACTACTACCCCCTACAGCACTGCAGCATTACCAGATCAATCATAAATTTATACTGTAAATTCACAAGCAAGATTTAAAAATAAATAAGTATACAGTACAGTGGTCCCTCGGTTAACGAGCACAATTCGTTCCAGAAGGTTGCTCGTTAACCGAAAAAGTCGTTAACCGAAACCATTGTTTTAATGGGTTTTGGGTAATTGGTTCCAGCTTACCGAAAATTGCCTAAAATCAACAAAAAAGTAGTAAAGTACACTTACTTTGAGGTGTGTATGTCGAAGGCTCCTGGATGATGATGATGGGAATTAGAATGGGGGTGGAGGAGAAGGGAGTAGAGAAGGCATTGGGGTGGAAGAGAAGTCACCCCATGGTGCCATTTCACCCATAAAATTTTAGTTCTCTTGGTGTAATTCAAGATTATTTTCATTAAATCAACACTGCACTGCATTATATATTGTCAATATGTAAAATAAATTTCAAATTGACCAATAATTTGCTTGGAAACACAGAAAAAAGCATTTAGTTGAAGAGAGTCTCAAGCAAGATGTTACCTCCACTAAAAAGACACAGAGACTGACGCCTGTATGGTGTGTTGACAGGCTGTTAGGCACGCAAAAAACTAGCTTCTTTACTTCAATTATGTTCAATAATTGTTAATTTGACTAAAAAATTTAATATAAAACTTTTAAAATTATTGAATAGTACAAACTTCTTGATATTTACTAAAATAGTAAGGAATTTAAGCCCTAGAACCGATTACTGTATTGGCGGACTAATACTACAGCTGGTGGACCGCCAGATGCAAGCGAAAACATGTGGAGGGGTGCTTGTTAAATACTCGTTAATCAAGGGATTGCTCTTTAACCGAAGTTAAGAATCTAATGGAAGGTAATTCGTTAACCGAAATCTCGTTAACCGGGACGCTCGTTAACCGAGGGATCACTGTATTAATAAATAGATAAGTAAATTGATATCCAGTATAGTCTGCATTTATTCGGTCAATTGAACCCGTGGAGGACCGCGTAAAACGAGAAACGCTTAAATGAAATAACAGAACATATGGGATTAATTGAAATAGAGACTGGGCCGACCCCCCAAACTCCACTTTTTCCTACACAATACGTATGTTTCAGTAAAAATAACATCTTAATTTTATAATGGTATGCATACACACATAATATAGAAGAGAAATATCAATAAGAGAATAATATGCTGTACCAGGTAAAAGGAAATCAAGATTTAACACTTACGTTAGTAGAAGAGATGCGTCGGCATACGAGGATGGGGGCTGGTTCCGAGGCAGAGGGCAGATTAGTGGCCCTCAGGTGAATCACCATCACTATCCACCATAGTTGTCAGGGCCTCCCTGACAAACCCTTCAAAGTCACCATCACTGTCACTATCACTGGCTTGGCCTGGCTGTGGTGGGTTTCGGGCGAAGAAGTCAGTGATGCTACGCTGACGGCTAGTGTTGATGTGGTCGTGATACATCTGGATGTACTGCTCCATACTTTGGTCTAGAAGTTATTGAAGACTTCATACTGGTGATTGACATAGTCTTTTGAAAGGGTGAGCTTTAGTTTCTCGGCAAACTCGATGGCATCCTTTACATCACCATGAGTTAACTTCTGTTCTGTTGCTGCCGCACCACCTGCCTCCTCACTGACGTAATCGTCTTCCAGCATCTTGTCGGCAGTCACCTAAGGATCCCTGATTACCTCCATGATGTCGTCGTTGGTGGTCTCGGAGAAGCCTGCAGCTGTAACACTCTGTGCAGCTTCTCTTGCAAGGTCCACTGCCACTGCAACAGACTAAACCTCACCAGCCACAGTTTGCCTCTGCCTCCCACCTGGGATACCTTGCAACACATGCCTCCACGCGTGACGAATCGTTGCCACAGACAGCTGCCCCCATACCTCCACCAAGAAATCAACAGTTTTCTCTACGTTAAACATTTTCCAAAACTCTTTAACTCGCACTTCATGCTCCGCCAACTCATGTTCTGCATCCTCGTTGTCGTCACTCTCGCTATCTGTGCCACTCAGAAGGTGATGCAACTCATCCTTGGTGTTGGTGTAGTCGTTCATGAGCTTAAACTTCTTTGCGGAGAATGCAGCCTTAACGTTGCATATCAACTCCTGGTCCATGGGCTGGATTAACGACGTAGTGTTGGGAGGAAGGAAGACCACTTTTACACCGGGGTGATTATCCAACAGTAGGGGCGAGTGTCCTGGTGCATTGTCAAGCAGCAATATAATGTTGAATGGCACATTATTTTGCGTGCAGAATTTCTTGACGTCAGGAATGAAACAGTCGTCAAACCAGGAGAGGGACAGACCAGTGAACATCCACGCCTTACGTGAGGTTAGCCAGGGGACATTTAGCTTGGTCATATCCATGTTCTTGTAAGCGTGTGGCTTGCGGGCTGTGTGGATCACCGATAACTTGAGCTTACAGGTACCGGAGGCATTGGTAGTAAACAAGACGGTGATGCGCTCCTTCTGCAATTTCTGGCCCCGACACTTGCTGGCAGACTTGACAACGAAAGTCTTGGAAGGTAATTGTTTCCAAAACAGACTGGATTCATCCATGTTGAACACCTGGTCGTCGGTGTACTGTCCTTCCTCCATAACTTCTCGTAAGAATGGAGGAAAATCCATGGCGGCAGCACGGTCAGCACTCGCTCCTTCACCAACAATGTTAATGTTGGTAATTTTGTTCCTTTTCTTAAACCCTTGCAGCCACCCAGAGGAAGCAGTGAAGGGTTTGGGCTCTGCAATTCCCATCTTGTGCGCCACTGATGAGTACATTTCACGAGCGTAGTCCTGCACTGCCCGCGTGTCGACCACCATGTTCCGTCTTGCCTGACGAATTAAGTAGCTCACCAGTAAGTTCTCAGTCTTGAGCAGCACCTTATTCTGACAATACTTCACCATTGAAGCCTGCAGACTTTGTGATACTCCTGTGTTCTTTAATCTTGGCGGCATCCTTCTTGATCGTCCATATCGTAGATTCGTTCACACCATGCTGGCGCGCCAAATCAATTTGTCTCGTTCCTTTCTCCAAATCTTACACGATCTTGTACTTAACTTCGTAACTTAGGGCACGTCGTATCTTCTTGGACTTGGGGCAGCTTGGTCCAGGTAAATCAAGGTTTTTCTGGGGTGGTGGGGGTCCAGCGGATGCCATTGTTGAACAGATTAGCGGGCACAAGAGAGAACAGTATACATTGTGACTGAGAACAATGAGACTGACGCGGCTAGGTCAGTAGCTTCCCTCCCGTGCCAGGCCACGTCATATAACATTAGACCAATCACAGCTAGCGGTGGAGGGAGGTAAGGATATGTAATGAGACAAAACTCACCAGAAGAGGATATTACATATAGGTAGAGTATTTATAGTAGGAGGCTGTAAAGACAGGAAGTTTGGTAGCGTGTCTCGAGGGTGTGGGGGGTGACTACGTATATTAACACAGGCTCAGTACAAGTGTAGTATATAAAACACAAATTCATGTTACAACTTTATTTTCCTAATTGCATAGGGGGAATTAATAGGGGGTTTCGTACACAGGGTATGATAGACTATGATCGTTTAACTTCACAAGTCGAATGGGCACTTCACTACCGTATATCTTGGCCTACAAGGTGACGGTGTGTATAAGACGACCCCAAAAATGTCCATTTAAAAAGTAGCTTTTGAGCCCTATTCGCTGTATAAGACCGGTACCCCAAATGTGACACTAAACCATTGGGAGCTTACTGACCCAGTAGTCCTTTACCAACCATCCCATTGACCAGTGCTGTTTACACATACATGGTTTTTTAAAATAAGGCCAATTCACTTCAAGTAATGGCATCAAATGTTATCGGTTGGTGTAGTGTAAACACTAGTGAATCACTTAAACGTCTGTTATTTAACTGGAACTAGTGTCGGTGTCGAATACAATTGTTTCATTTATTTGAAATGGATTTACCGATTTATTAGTTTATTTATTTATTTATAACATACAGGTTGTACCTCTCTAGTCCAGCAACCTCGGGACCTGACCGGTGCCGGACCATGGAAATTGCTGGACCATGGAAATTCACCCTTTTCCTGGATAGATAGTGACTTGTGCTTATACCTGGAAGCACTAGCACCACTTTCTCTGCTTCATGGTCTCTTTGAAGACATATTGAAGGGTTAAATGTCGTATGGTAGCTTCTCAAATTTCACGAATTTTTAATTCTTAACGTATTTTATTGGAACACACAAAAAAATAAATAAATAAAAATTTTGACGGCGGAAACTTGAATTTCGACGGGTTTGAACGGCCCGCCAATGTGCAGACGACGTGCATAATCGTGTAAACAGCGTCATTTCTCTTATGTACAAAAGATTCATTATTGTTTATTACTGAATGTCTTTTTTATTGAATTAATGTTTATGTGTGCACAATGAGCAATACAATTCATTAATAATATGTAGAATATTAAAACACACGAGGAAATGACACAGCATTGTATTCGTTGATTACAAAACCAGTGACTGACTGGTTCTACATATAAAACTAAAGAAAATAAGACCTTGGTTGTAGCTGTAGTAAAATTAATATGGTTGTTTTAAGTAATGTTATTTAATGTTAATAAATGGAACAATAGAAGTAGCTAACGATAATGGTAAAGAAAAAGAGAGATCGCATATGTAAGTGCGCATGCGCACACGTGAAAACATATCATCATTACTTTACATAAGAATATGAAAGCAACACTTATTTACTGTTCATATATATTTTAATTAATGTTTCTGAATTTGTTTTTATTGAATTAATGTACGTGTGTGCAAAATTAACAATACAATTTATTAATAATACGTGGAATATTAGAGGAGACGAGACGGCTGCCGGCATTGTTTATGTTAAAGCTTACGAAACCAGTGACTGATTGGTTCTACATATAAAACTGAAGAAAATAAGACCCTGAGTTTAGCTGTAGTAAAATTAATGTAAAAAAATGAATATGGTTGCTTGAAGTACCTGTAATGTTATTTAATGTTAATAAATGGAACAATATAAGTAGCTAACCATTAATGGTAAAAAAAAAAGTGAGACTGCTCGTATGTAAGTGCGCACATGTGAAAATATATCGTCATTACTCTACATAAGAATATGAAAGCAACACTTATTTACTGCTCATATATATTGAAGGGTTAAATGTTGTACTCTGTATAGACAAGCAGAGAGAGAGAGAGCAGCCGAACTGCCGGATGTAAACAAACCTTAATTTCCCGCAGCTTTTTTTTTTTTTTTAAGGGGATTAGCCCACCCAGGAATAGGTCACTGACCCACATTAGGGCCTGAGGGGCAAAAATTTAATACTCCTGTAATAATAATAATAATAATTCAGATAAAAAGAAAAAAAAAAAGCTGCCTATCTACCTATTGGACAAACTAAAACCACAGAATGCGGGACTAGAGAGGTACAACCTGTACTGTAATATATTAAACACACTGCAAGTATTTTCTTTAATTTTAAGCTTGCTTCACGAGAGACAATCGGTGGTGGGACTGTTCCGACTGTTTACACCAGCTACAGTACTGTATTCTAATTCAATAGTGTTTCATTAGGATTTGAGTGAAAAAGATTACTGTACATACTTACTACGCACATTTATTACACAAATATATATATATATATATATATATATATATATATATATATATATATATATATATATATATATATATATATATATATATATATATATATATATATATATATATATATATATATATATATATATATATATATATATATATATATATATATATATATATATATATATATATATATATATATACAGTATATATATACATATATATATACAGTTAACCCTCACTTTACGCGGTTAATGTAACCCGGAGGGTCCCGCGTAAAGTGAATACCATAACATATGGGATTAATTGAAATGGAGTCCGGGCCGATCCCCAAACTCCACTTTTTGACGACACACAACTATGTTGTAGTAAAAATATTATCTTAACTTTATGATGGTATGCACACACAATTAATAATTAAGAGAAATATCAATAATATTAGGTTTTTTAACACTTACATTAGTAGAAAAATGGCTGGGCACACGGGGATGGGCGGTTGGTTCCGAGGCAGAGGGCAGATTATTGGCCCTCACCTGTGTCACTTGTATCAATTGTATCACTATCCACCACAGAGGCTTGCAGGGCCTCTTTGTCAAACTCCCCAAAGTCCTTATAAGTCCATATCCTCACCATAATTATCACTATCACTGACTTGGGCCGGCTGTGGTGGGTGGCGGGTGAAGAACTGGTAATGTTTTGATGACTGGGCGACCTTGTGCGCACCATGTTCGCCCAGCTTACACAACATGGCGGATGGCGGGAGGTTTGGATCCAAAAATGGCGCGGCTCGCCAGCCGCTCTCCGCGTAAAGGGGTACACGCACCGTGGAATGTGAGTATCCTGGGTTCCGGCAGGGCACCGCGTAAACGTGGAAACGCGGAATGTGGGACCGCGTAAAGTGAGGGTTAACTATAAATATATATATATACAGTTGGTCCTCACATTAAGCGGTCCTGCAATCCGCGTTTCACCGTTACCGCGGTGCCTTGCCAGAACCTAACATTTTCACATTTTGCGGTCGCGAACGCCATTCCGCGGAGAGTGTCCGGCGCGACGCTATTTTTAGATTTGCCCCACGCGCCACCCGCCTGCCCGCCTGCCTGCCTCTCCCTCCTCCTCCCTCCTCCTCCCTCCGCTTGGGCAAGCGGCGCGGTAAGGTTGCGCAGTGTGTCTTTGTTGCGTTATCACTGACGTCATATGACGTATCAGACCTGTGATTGGCCAGGCACCCCTACCCTCCTCTGCTGCTAGCTGTAATTGGCTTAAAGTATTATGACGTGTCCACCCAGGGGGAGGGAGGGAGGGAGGAGAGACGACGCTTGACCTAGCCGCGACAGTCTCATCCCTCAAGGCCACTCCGTATTAACGCGCATCCATTGTTCCGTAAAATGGCTTCCGCCGGACCACCACCCCCAGAGAAAAACCTTTCTTTACCTGGACCCAGCGGCACTAAGCCAAAGAGGAAACGACGTTCCTTAAGCTACGAGGTGAAGTACCAAATTATTCAAGATTTGGAGAAAGGAACACGGCAAGTTGATCTCGCGCGCCAGCATGGCGTCAACGAATCTACGATCCGGACTATAAAGAAGGATTCAGCCAAGATAAAGGAGCACATGAAGATCACAAAGTCTACAGGTGCTTCTATGATCAAGTATTTTCACAACCGGGTGCTTCTCAAGACAGAAAAATTACTTGTGAGGTACTTGGTGCGTCAGGCGCGACGCAACATGGCGGTCGACACGCGCTCTGTGAAGGACTACACACGTGAACTGTACATGGCAGTGGCACGAAAGATGGGAACTTCAGAGCCCAAACCCTTTACTGCTTCCTCTGGGTGGTTACAGAGGTTTAAGATCCGGAACAAGATCACCAATATAAACATTGGTGGTGAAGAAGCGAGTGCTGATCGTGCTGCGGCTCGGGAATTTCCTCCGATTTTACGTGAGATTATGGAGGAAGGACAGTACACCGACGACCAGGTGTTTAACATGGACGATTCTGGTCTTTTCTGGAGAAAACTACCTTCCAAGTCCTACATTGTGAAGAATGCCAGCAGGATTCGGGGCCGGAAAATGCAGAAGGAACGCATCACCGTCCTGTTTGCCACCAATGCCCGCAAGCCGCACGCCTACAAAACCATGGACATGACCAAGCTAAATGTCCACTGGCTGACAGCACATAAGGTATGGATGTTCTCTACACTGTCCCTCTCCTGGTTTGATGTCTGTTTTGTTCCCGATGTAAAGAAATTCTGTGAGCAACAGAATGTCCCATTTAATATTTTGTTGCTGCTGGACAACGCACCAGGACACTCACCCCTACTGTTAGATCGTCACCCCAACGTAAAAGTGGTCTTCCTTCCTCCCAACACTACGTCTATATTACAGCCCATGGACCTGGAGTTGATTTGCAATGTGAAAGCTGCATTCTCAACAAAAAAATTCCAGCTCCTGAACGACTACACCAACACCAGGGAAGAGTTGCGTGACCTGAGTGACACCACCACCGATAGCAAGAGCGACGAAGATGAGGATCAACAGTTAGAACAGCAAAAAATACTCTTCAAACAATCCTGGAGAATATTTAACATCAAGAAAGCTGTGGACATCTTGGTGGAGTCATGGGATCAGCTGTCTATTGCTACAATTCGTCACGCATGGAGACATGTGTTGCATGGAATACCAGGTGAGAGGAGGAGTCAATCTGTGACTGGTGAGGTTCAGAATGTTGCAGTAGCAGTGGACCTTGCCAGAGAAGCTGCGCAGACTGTTACAGTTCCAGGCTTCTCCGAGACCACCAACGACGACATCCTGGAGGTGATCAGAGATCCTGAAGTGACTGCCGACGAGATGATGAAAGAAGAACACGTCAGTGAAGAGGAGGAAGAAGGTGCGTCAGTCTCCGAAGAACACAGTTTAAGTCATAGTGATATTAAGGGTGCCATGGAGTTTGCAGAGAAAATTAAGTCCGTCCTTTCCCGTGACAATGACGATGACCGCTATGAAGTCTTCCATAACGGGCTGGTGCAGGCTATGGAGCCGTACATCACGGTGTATCACGACAACATCAACGCCAGCCGTCAGCAAAGCATAACAGATTTCTTCACCCGCAACCCACCACAGCCAGCCCAAGCCAGTGATAGTGACAGTGAAGTTGACTTTGAGGGATTTGTCAGGGAAGCCCTGACAACTGTAAGTGACAGTGATGATGATTCACCTAGTAATGGTGATTCACCTGAGGGCCAGTAATCTGCCCTCTGCCTCGGAACCAGCCTCCATCCCCGTATGCCGACCCATCTCTTCTACTACCGTGAGTGTTCCTCAAAAATTTTCGTTTTTTAACCTATTCTTTATTTTTCCTATGTTAACCTTTATCTTTCCTAACCTAACCTCTTCTATATTACTTGTTTTTCATGCCACCATAAAGTTAAGATAGAATTTTTACTACAACATAGTTATTTGTCGTCAAAAAGTGGAGTTTGGGGGTCGGGCTGTGTATATATATATATATATATATATATATATATATATATATATATATATATATATATATATATATATATATATAGATATAGATATAGATATAGATATAGATATAGATATAGATATAGATATAGATATAGATATAGATATAGATATATAGATATATAGATATATATATATATATATATATATATATATAGATATAGATATAGATATAGATATAGATATAGATATAGATATAGATATATATATATATATATATATATATATATATTGGCCCCTCGGTTGAACTCAATCACGTTCCAAAAGGTGGATTAGTTAACTTGGCTTGATTAAATTAACTTGAAACCATTGTTTCAATGGGTTTTTGGGTAATTGGTTCCAGCTCACCGAAAATGTCCTAACTTCAACAAAAATGGCGGAAAAATTTACTTACTGTGAGGTGTGTATGTAGAAGGCTCCTGGATGATGGTGATGATGTGCATTTGAAGTGGGAGGTGCAGGAGGAGAAGGGAGAAGAGAAGGAAGTGGAGGTGGAGGAGAAGCATTTTACTGCTTCTTGGAAGGTGAGTCACCTTCCATGAAAATGTCAGGAACCTCTGGACTGACAGATTCTCCACCATGAACATCCTCTCTCCTTCTTGAAGTGGAAGGCTGAGGGCTAGCATCTTGTTCCCTCTGCCTTTTACTGAAAGTGTCAATTGTGGTCTGTGGGGCATCTGTCCTCCTCACCATTAACTTATGTTTAAAGAAGGAGACCACTGAGTCCTCAACATGACACAAAGTTAGTTCAGTTTTTTCCACTTCTGGGTGCTTTGAAGCCAGTTCCCTGAACTTCTCCCAGTGGTAAATCACATCTTTCAACTGTTTAGCTGACATATGGTCATCACTTTCAATTTCCTCCTCACCACTGTCAGCCTCTACCCGTAACATCTCATCCAGTTTCTTCAAGTCATTAGGAGTAAGTTCCTCCTCATGAGACATCACAAGCTCTTCCACATCCTTCTCCTCCACTTCAAGACCCAATGACTGACCAATGGACACAATCTCCTGGTCCAACTCTGTGTCATCCTCAAATCCCTCAAAATCATGGACTACTGATGGCCACAGTGCTTTCCATGAAGAATTGAGGGTTCTATTGTAGACTTCTTGCCATGATGACACAATCAATTTTACAGCCTCCAGGACGTTGAATTGTGTCTTCCAGAACTGTTTCAGTGTTAGTTCAGGATCAATGGAAGTTGCCTGATGACACCTCCTAAACATTTTCTTCATGTACAACTTCTTGAAGTTGCTGATCACATTCTGGTCCATTGGCTGTATGAGTGATGTAGTGTTTGGAGGCAAAAACAACACTTTCACAAAGTCAAATTTATACTCCAAATTTCTGGCAAGGTCAGGGTCATGACCAGGAGCATTATCCATGAGGAGAAGAGCCTTTAAAGGAAGTTTATTGGTGGTTAGGTAGCTCTTGACAGAGGGGCAAAACACATCAACAGCCCATTCATTAAAGAACTGTCTTGTCACCCATGCCTTACGGTTGGACTTCCAATAATCTCCAAGCATTGTTCTTACCACTTTCTGTTGCTTGAACACCCTGGGGTTTTCAGAGTGGTAGACAAGCATAGGCTTCAGTCGGAAATCCCCTGAAGCATTGGCACCAAGCAATAGAGTGAGACGGTCTTTCATGGGTTTATGCCCAGGTAAAGAGGCTTCATCCTTGGTGATGAATGTTCTTTTGGGCATCTTTTTCCAGAACAGCCCAGTTTCGTCAACATTGAACACTTGCTGTGGAAGATAATTTTCTTCTTCCATCAGTTTTTTAAATTCAATTAAAAACTTTGCTGCCCCTTCTTTATCAGCACTAACAGCTTCACCATGCCTAACAACACTTAAAATGTCACTTCTTTTCTTAAATTTTTCGAACCAGCCTTTGCTAGCCCGAAAATCTTCAAATTCTGTTCCTGAAGAACCAGGTTGATCTGTCTTTAAATGTTCATAAATCTCCCTGGCTCTTTCACAAATGAAATCACCAGAAACTGAATCACCTTTCATCTGTTTTTCCCTAATCCAGATGATAAGTAACCTCTCAGTTTCTACGATTAGGGATCTACTTTTAAACACTCTTGTAGATTTGTCTCTCACGTTCACTTCCTTAAATTTGTCTTTTTGTGCAAGAATTGTCGACACAGTTGATGCCGATATGCCATATTCTTTGCATAGCGCATTTGATTTAATACCTTGTTCGTGTTTTTTTATTATTTCCTGCTTTATTTGGATTGAAATCACTTTTCTTGATCTCTTAGGCCCCATGCTGGATTCAAACAATGGCAACACGTATTTTTCAAATTTAAACTAGCTGTAAATAAAGAATATTTTCTTTAAAGTAACACTGCACTGCACTATATATTGTCAATATGTAAAATAATTTTCAAAATGACCAATAATTTGCTTGGAAACACAGAAAAAAAGCGTTTAGTTGAAGAGAGTCTCAAGCAAGATGTTACCTCCAGTGAAAACAGAGAGAGACTGACGCCTGTTTGCTGTGTTAAGAGGCTGGATGCCGCGCATTAAACTAGTCACTTTACCTTCAATTATGTTCAATAATTGTTAAAATGACTAAAAAATTGAATAATAAACTTTTAAAATTATTGAATAGTATAAACTTCTTGATATTTACTAAAATAGTAAGGAATTTAAGCCCTAGAACCGATTAATGTATTGGCGGACTGATACTAAAGCTGGTTGCCCGGTCAGTGCAAGCGAAAACATGTTGAGGTCGGTTCGTAAGAAATTCGTTTACCGAATTTTTGTTCGTTAACCGAATTGAAGATCCTTATGGAAGGCAGTTCGTTAATCGAAATTTCGTTAACCGAGGTGTTCGTTAAACGAGGGGTCACTTATATATACATATATATATATATATATATATATATATATATATATATATATATATATATATATATATATATACCCGTGTATAGCACGAGTTCTTAAGACCAAATTTTTGGGCAAAAAGTTGGGGGTCGACCTCTATACGGGTAATAGTTTCGTTAGGTTGAAAAATATTTACCAGTAACTACCAGTAAACAATGGAAACGACGCACCAACGCACCGCCCGCTGTGAGTGTCGGTACAGTTGCCAGGGCAGATCTCTTGCGTCATCATAGCAAGCCCAAAGTAGCCAAATGCATGGTATGGTATGCACAGGAGTATGTAAAACATAAAGTATTCATTTTTAAAAGTTTATTTATAGATACATAAATTTTTTTTAATTAAATTTGAAACATCAATCTTTGTTAAATAAATTTGAAACAAAAGAAAAATACGATACCTTATTTATAAATATTTTCATTAAAATATTACATCACAAGTATATTTTACCTTAACTGTGCCTGAATGAATATATTCTCAGAAATAAATATGGAAATGTAATATTTTTGCTGAAATGACGTACGTATTACAGTGGAAAGTGGGATAAAATTGTGACGAAAACAATGACTCACTTTCTTTCGTTCAAAAGATTTTACCGTAATCGCTTTTCGAATGGTTTTCCGTTAAAAAACTGTTGAATTACAATAATATTCTATCCTTATTGACTTGAATAAATACTACGATACCATATTTCTGAATATTTTCATTAAAATCCATCAAAATCATTTTCCTTGTCATCATCTGCAGCACCAAACAGCTCCTCCCAGTCCTCTCCTTGAACAGCATCGTCATATGGATCAACACCATCATCAGCCATAGGATCATCAATATCTTCATCCTCATTCACGCTCTCATTAGCCTCATAATCCCACAACAAGTCGTCTTCTGTTCCATCAAGAGCATTCGAAATTCCACATTTCTTAAAAGATTTCACCACAATTTCTGGTCTGATTGCATCCCAGGCCTCTACAATCCATTCACATAATGTTGCTAGTGATGGAGCTTGGATGTTGCCTCCCTTTGTGTATGTCTTATCGCCTTCTATCATCCAGTTGTTCCACTTCACTCTTACCGCATCTTTGAATGGTTTGTTTATGGAAACATCCAGTGGTTGGACAAGACTTGTTAATCCACCAGGAATCACAGCTGTATCAGTGTTTTCCTTCCTAATCCCAGCAGTAACACTGTCAACAAGATGTGACCGAAACATATCCCACACAAGAAGACTTTTTTCTTTGCGCAGTTCCCCTGGTCTAAAGTTCCAGACTTTTTTAAGCCATATTTGTATGCCGCCTTCATCCATCCATCCTTTCTCGTGCACATGGATGATTATACCGTTTGGAAAATTTTGCTTTGGAATTGTTTTCCTTTTAAATATTACCATAGGCGTCAGCTTTGTGCCGTCAGCCATACATGATAGCACAACTGTGAATCTTGATTTTTCATGTCCAGTAGTTTTAACTAAAACTGTTTTTTCACCAACTTTATTCACTGTTTGACTGATTGGCATATCAAAATTCATGGGCGTTTCATCCATGTTTCCAATACACGAAAGTCTATATGAATTCTTCTTCCGGTGTTTGATTATGAACCTATGAAATTCAATAACCTTGTCATCAAGTTCTTGTGGAAGACGCTGTGATATTTTCGTTTTCCGTCTCAGTACAAAATCATTTCTTTTCATAAATCTTGTGCACCAACCATGACTCGCCTTAAAATCTGTGATGCCTAATTTCCTTGCTAGTTTCAAGGCAAAGATTCGAATTGATCCTCGGGAAACGCCATATCCATTCTGTCGGTTTTCACTGACATACTTTGCCACTTCAACTTCCAACTGTGGCCACTTGCTACACTTTCCTCTGTTAGCACATTTGTTTTTCGGCAAAAGCTTAAGTTGTGCAGAGAGCTTTTTCCAGTCTCTAACACTTTTTTCGGAAACCTTAAATTCCCTTGCTGCTGCACAGTTGTTAGTCTGTTCTGCATATTCAATCACTCTCAGCTTGAACATTGCTGTGAACTTTCTTCTTGAATCCATGCTGAAGAGAATATGGGTCAAGAACGTCTACACTGTAACAAGACACAATGTGAAATATACACGTGGGCTAATCGTGATGACATAATATGATGTGAGTCAGGTCATCTACACACAGTTGCCAGTTTCAAAATTTTCCTTTTAAAATTTTAAGTTACCGAGTATTTCTTTTCCCTAATCGTTTTACAATAATGTAGATAAAACAGTATACTATTGTGCAAACCCCACAGGAAAAAAATTAACAAATGGAGACACCAAAAATGTAAAAAAAAAAATGCTGTCTGACTTGCAACACTGTTGGTAGGGTCAGGTGGTTCTAACGGTACCTGCCAGGACCCGGTAATCAAATTTATAACAATATTTAACCTCAATTACTGTAGTTTATCTGATGTAGGCAATATGAAGTAAAAAATACCAGTTAAAGTGAGAAATTGGAAGAGAATAAACAAGAAAGATGTTGGGCTATCTTTGGTAGGGCTGAGGGAGAGAGTACCAGCTGTTTGGTCTTTTTTGGCGGGAGAGTCACGCAAATATACGTACTAGTATTTGTTTGGTGTGTTCTGTATTTTTAAAAATGAATACTTGTAAATTAAAAGTACCGTAACATTGTATTATATAAAAACTTGTCATATTTCTGGAAAATAAGAAGCAAGAAAATAAGAATATACCGGTAAACACAATTTCAACGTACGCTAAAATTAAAAGCTGCTTAAGAAGGGCCGATGCAAACACAAAGCCTCCGCCACCAGGGTTCTGCCGTATCAGCTAGACGGTACACGTGTTTTTCGAATCGTTTTCAGTTAAAAAACTTTTACATCACAAGTGAATTAGGATAGAATATTATTGTAATAAAACAGTTTTTAACTGAAAACCATCCGAAAAGCGATTACGGTAACATCTTTTGAACGAAAGAAAGTGAGTCATTGTTTTCGTCACGATTTTATCCCACTTTCCACTGTAATACGTACGTCATTTCAGCAAAAATATTACATTTCCATATTCTCTTAGTTTTGCTGAAACGTGATGTATTTCAATGTAAATTAGGATAAAATACATGTTGAAAACAAAAGACTTTACCTAAGCTTCCGATGTTCTTGAGATGTTACTCGTTTTTTTAATAGTTTTCGGTTAAAATTCTGTTATATTACAATGATATTCTATTCATACTGTGCTTGATATAATACATTCACGGAAATGTAATATTTTTGCTGAAATGACGTACGTATTAAAGTGGAAAGTGGGATAAAATCGTGACGAAAACAATGACTTTGGCTTTCTTTCGTTCAAAAGATGTTACCGTAATCACTTTTCGAATGGTTTAGTTAAAAAACTGTTGTATTACAATAATATTCCCTCCCAATTGACTTGAATAAATACTTGAATGGAAATATACAATATTTTTGTTGAAACTACCCGCGTTTCAGTGTAAAGTGTCGTGATAATAAATGGTAAACAAGTTTATAGGACGTAGTGTTTCTCTGAAGGTTTTGTTGTTCCTTTACCCTCAAAAACGTGGGTCGACCTATAAACGAGGAATATCATAAATTAACGATTTCTTGGTCATAAAATCGGGGTCGACCTATATACGAAGGGGGGTTATAGACGAGTATATACGATATATATATATATATATATATATATATATATATATATATATATATATATATATATATATATATATATATATATATATATATATATATATATATATATATATATACATTCATGCGCCGGTTAACGTCGTAGATACGTTCTTGGAAACGTGACGTTAACCGAAATGGACGTTGTCCGATCATCACATAAACTTTTTATTTATACTTAAGTGTATGTGGAATAATATATACATACATATACACTTTTACTCTTAAATCACTACTGTAATGTGATACAGGTGATTAATTTTTATCTCTTGAGCAAAATACATGACGTTTATATTAAAATTATTCACTGTTTTACAAGGATTCCAGCAACGCTGGGCAGATGGGGGAGAGAGAGGGTGGGAGCAAGCGAGGGGGCGTGGGGGGGGAAGGGAGGTAGAACGCTTGACAGTTGGCACAGGCCCAGGTCTAACGCGTGTATATTTATCAGTTCTTAAGTGACTAAGCTTCTCTCTTATAAAAAGCCAGTGAAATGACCTGGGTGAATATAATTAACATAGCTGGGACTCTTGTAACATACTGATTAATTTGAATATAAACATGCAATAATTTGCACTAGACAAAACAATTTTAGTACCGTAATCAAATTAGTACATGTGCACTCCAGCTTTGCACTAAGGTCATTTATTTATTTTACGTTTCTTTTAGTATGGTGTGTGCATGTAAATGTATGAAAATAAATGAAGAAATTTATGTAAATCTACCCAAAAATATAGTTGAAAAACTTTTTATAAAATGTACTACAGTATTGTACACTAATGTACTACATTTTTTATATCTTGAGCAAAATATATGATGCTTATATTCAAATTAATCTCTGTCTTGCAAGGATTTCAGCAATGCAAATTATATTATCTTAACTTTAGTCTGAGATATTATATAAAATAAACATAAAGAAATCACCAGGGTGGGAAGAGGGGGCGGGAGGTGAGGTGACAATGTCTGGCGTTTGTTTGTTTATTTATTTGAGATAAGATTTGACAGTTGGCGCTGAAGGCCTGCGTGTTTATTTATCATTACTTAAGAGTGACTAAGCTCTTCTCATAATTTGCCACCCAAATGACCTGGGTGAATATAACTTACATTGCTGGGATTCTTGTAAGATAGTGATTTATTTGAATACCTGTATAAACAATCTATATTTGCAATAGACATAACAATTTAAGTACCGTAATCATTTAGTACATGTACAGTACAGGTTTGTTCCACGGTAAAATCTTGTGAACAACGAAAGAAAGCGAAAGTCATTGTTTTCGTCATGATTTTATCCCACTTTCCACTGTAATACGTACGTCATTTCAGCAAAAGTATTACATTTCCATATTTATTTCTGAGAATATATTCATTCAGCCACAGTTAAAGTTAAATATACTTGTGATGTAATATTTTAATGAAAATACCAGGTATTTAGAAATACTGTATCGTAGTTTTCTTTTGTTTCAAATTTAATTAACAAAGATTGATGTTTCAAGTGTAATGAACAAAAATTTTTGTACAGTATCTATAAATAAACTTGAAAAAATGAATACTTTATGTTTTACATCGTCCTGTGCATACCATACCATGCATTTGGCTACTTTGGGCTTGCTATGATAACGCAAGAGATCTGCCCTGGCAACTGTACTGACACTCACAGCTGGTGGTGCGTCGCTTCTATTGTTTACTGGTAGTTATTGGTAAATATTTTTCAACCTAACGAAACTATTGCCCGTTTAGAGGTCGACCCCCAATATTTTGCCAAAAAATTTGGTATTAAAAACTCGAACTACACACAGGTATATACGGTAAATAAGGACATGGGGGGGCAGCAAAAATACTTGGATTCTTAACATTCACGGGTATCTCTGTTACCTAACCCCCGCGTATGTTAAGGGCCAACTGTATATCATAAATTTTTTAATCTACTGTATTGTATGTGTTTATAAATGTTTATTTTCATTCATAAAAGTGCTTGAATTACTTTTGTGAGGCCGAAAAAAAATTCCTTAGGAATGCATCTTCAGTTTTATAATGGAAGTCAATGGGAAAATAGGTTTCGTGTTACAGAATTTCGCGATACCGTCAATTTTCCAGGGACGCAACCCTTCCATAACGCGGGGGATGTCTGTAATATGAGACCACTAATCCCCCACCCTACCTCCACCTGACATTGAGTCTGGTCAGGTCAGGTCCGGTCCTGCCCAAAGAATAATTTAACTTTCATCTTTATTCAAGACATTTTCAGAAAATTCTCTCGATTTTCAACCTCGAAAAATTTGTTCCGAAACCCAGAATTTTTTGGAAAATTCCAGCTTGGGAATGATTTTCCGAGCATATTTGAATTCCGGCTATCGGAGAGTTACGGGTTTAAGGGATTCCGGCTAATGGAGATATTACAGGTTGTACCTCTCTATTCCGGCAACCTCGGGACCTGACCGGTGCCGGACCATGGAAATTGCCGGACCATGGAAATTCACCCTTTTCCTGGATAGATAGTGACTTGTGCTTATGCTTGGAAGCACTAGCACCAATTTCTCTGCGTCATGGTCTCTTTGAAGACATATTGAAGGGTTAAATGTCGTATAGTAGCTTCTCAAATTTCGCGAGTTTTTAATTCTTAACGTATTTTATTGGAACACACAAAAAAATAAATAAATAAAAATTTTGACGGCGGAAACTTGAATTTCGATGGGTTTGAATGGCCCGCCAACGTGCAGACGACGTGCATAATCGTGTAAACAGCGTCATTTCTCTTATGTACAAAAGATTCATTATTGTTTATTACTGAATGTCTTTTTATTGAATTAATGTTTATGTGTGCAAAATGAGCAATACAATTCATTAATAATACGTAGAATATTAAAACTCACGAGGAAATGACACAGCATTGTTTTCGTTGATTACAAAACCAGTGACTGACTGGTTCTACATATAAAACTGAAGAAAATAAGACCTTGGTTGTAGCTGTAGTAAAACTAATATGGTTGTTTTAAGTAATGTTATTAATGTTAATAAATGGAACAATAGAAGTAGCTAACGATAATGGTAAAGAAAAAAGAGATCGCGTATGTAAGTGCGCATGAGCACACGTGAAAACATATCGTCATTACTTTACATAAGAATATGAAAGCAACACTTATTTACTGAATATTAGAGGAGACGAGACGGCGGCCGGCATTGTTTTTGTTAAAGCTTACAAAACCAGTGACTGATTGGTTCTACATATAAAACTGAAGAAAATAAGACCCTGATTTTAGCTGTAGTAAAATTAATGTAAAAAAATTAATATGGTTGTTTGGAGTACCTGTAATGTTATTTAATGTTAATAAATGGAACAATATAAGTAGCTAACCATTAATGGTAAAAAAAAAAAGTGAGACTGCGCATATGTAAGTGCGCACATGTGAAAACATATCGTCATTACTCTACATAAGAATATGAAAGCAACACTTATTTACTGCTCATATATATTGAAGGGTTAATTGTTGTACTCTGTGTAGACAAGCAGAGAGAGAGAGCAGCCAAACTGCCGGATGTAAACAAACCTTAATTTCACGCGGCTTTGTTTTTTTTGTTTTTTTAAGGAGATTAACCCACCCGGGCATAGGTCACTGACCCACATTGGGGCCTGAGGAGCAAAAATTTAATACTCCTGTAATAATAATAATAATTCAGATAAGTTAAAAAAAAAAAAAAAAAAAAACTGCCTGACTACCTATTGGACAAACTAAAATCGTTCCGGACCATGGGAGTTTCCGGACCACAGAATTCCGGACTAGAGAGGTACAACCTGTACTACTCTTGTACTTCCAACACCATACAGTAATCTCCTCAAAGGAAGCGAACAGACACCCTTATCAATATTTCCACTTTCTGCAATACTGTAAGCATAACATTCTTTATTTTTGCAGCACTACAGTCAGCACTATCACTTGATATTAAATATTAAAATGAGTATGAACTTGATTACGAACACATGCATTTTAAGCGATGGCATCTGCTTGAATGTAATCTACGCTGACCCAGAGAAAAGAGAGTAACATGTGCCATTGGGATTTTAACAAGTGGTTAACACATGGTGGGATTTATCCCTTAAAAAATTTAGAAACTAATTGATTTTAGAGGATCAGATTTTAGAAGTTTGACTGTGC
>NW_024733559.1:0-2324 GCF_018991925.1 Homarus americanus | reverse complement strand
GCCGTAGACAAATTACTCCCAGGTGAGCTATTTACCTGAGCAGTGACACCTGGCCGAGTAATAACTTGAGGATAAGTCAGAGGACCCTAACATATACCTCTCATCATCCTTAAACAAGAGTTAAATAATGTTTATAGCTCAAGGTAAACAGACAGGTAAATAACTCACTCAAGAATGTATATATAACTCAAGGTAGACAGACAGGTAAATAAAGACAGGTAAATAACTCACTCAAGAATGTGTATATAACTCAAGGTAGACAGACAGGTTAATAAAGACAGGTTAATAACTCACTCAAGAATGTGTATATAACTCAAGGTAGACAGACAGGTAAATAAAGACAGGTTAATAACTCACTCAAGAATGTGTATATAACTCAAGGTAGACAGACAGGTAAATAAAGACAGGTTAATAACTCACTCAAGAATGTGTATATAACTCAAGGTAGACAGACAGGTAAATAAAGACAGGTTAATAACTCACTCAAGAATGTGTATATAACTCAAGGTAGACAGACAGGTAAATAAAGACAGGTTAATAACTCACTCAAGAATGTGTATATAACTCAAGGTAGACAGACAGGTAAATAAAGACAGGTAAATAACTCACTCAAGAATGTGTATATAACTCAAGGTAGACAGACAGGTAAATAAAGACAGGTTAATAACTCACTCAAGAATGTGTATATAACTCAAGGTAGACAGACAGGTAAATAAAGAGAGGTTAATAACTCACTCAAGAATGTGTATATAACTCAAGGTAGACAGACAGGTAAATAAAGACAGGTTAATAACTCACTCAAGAATGTGTATATAACTCAAGGTAGACAGACAGGTAAATAAAGACAGGTTAATAACTCACTCAAGAATGTGTATATAACTCAAGGTAGACAGACAGGTAAATAAAGACAGGTTAATAACTCACTCAAGAATGTGTATATAACTCAAGGTAGACAGACAGGTAAATAACCCACTCAAGAAGAATGTATATAACTCAAGGTAAACAGACAGTTAATAACTCACTCAAGAATGTGTATATAACTCAAGGTAGAGACAGGTAACAAAGAGAGGTTAATAACTCACTCAAGAATGTGTATATAACTCAAGGTAGACAGACAGGTAAATAAAGACAGGTTAATAACTCACTCAAGAATGTGTATATAACTCAAGGTAGACAGACAGGTAAATAAAGACAGGTTAATAACTCACTCAAGAATGTGTATATAACTCAAGGTAGACAGACAGGTAAATAAAGACAGGTAAATAACTCACTCAAGAATGTGTATATAACTCAAGGTAGACAGACAGGTAAATAAAGACAGGTTAATAACTCACTCAAGAATGTGTATATAACTCAAGGTAGACAGACAGGTAAATAAAGAGAGGTTAATAACTCACTCAAGAATGTGTATATAACTCAAGGTAGACAGACAGGTAAATAAAGAGAGGTTAATAACTCACTCAAGAATGTGTATACCTTTCAGGTAAGACGAAGACTTAGGTAAAATAAGGAACTTAGGTTAATAAACTCCGCTCCAAGAATGTGTATATAACTCAAGGTAGACAGACAGGTAAATAAAGACAGGTTAATAACTCACTCAAGAATGTGTATATAACTCAAGGTAGACAGACAGGTAAATAAAGACAGGTTAATAACTCACTCAAGAATGTGTATATAACTCAAGGTAGACAGACAGGTAAATAAAGACAGGTTAATAACTCACTCAAGAATGTGTATATAACTCAAGGTAGACAGACAGGTAAATAAAGACAGGTAAATAACTCACTCAAGAATGTGTATATAACTCAAGGTAGACAGACAGGTAAATAAAGACAGGTTAATAACTCACTCAAGAATGTGTATATAACTCAAGGTAGACAGACAGGTAAATAAAGAGAGGTTAATAACTCACTCAAGAATGTGTATATAACTCAAGGTAGACAGACAGGTAAATAAAGACAGGTTAATAACTCACTCAAGAATGTGTATATAACTCAAGGTAGACAGACAGGTAAATAAAGAGAGGTTAATAACTCACTCAAGAATGTGTATATAACTCAAGGTAGACAGACAGGTAAATAAAGACAGGTTAATAACTCACTCAAGAATGTGTATATAACCTGAAGATCAAACACCTTAATTTTACCTGCGGGAAAAGGGTTACGTTAGGTTAGGTTAGGTTAGATTAGATTAGGTTAGGTTAGGTTAGGTTAGGTTAGGTTAGATTAGATTAGGTTAGGTTAGGTTAGGTTAGGTTAGGTTAGGTTAGGTTAGGTTAGGTTAGGTTAGGTTAGGTTAGGTTAGGTTAGATTAGGTTAGGTTAG
>NW_024733558.1:0-22481 GCF_018991925.1 Homarus americanus | reverse complement strand
ATCAATACTTCGTTCAGTTGCTATCCTGAGGTGCAGCGGTGGACAGGTAGTGAGAATACAAACCAACAAGTCTCTCGCCTACTTAGACTAGTGTTCTGATGCTTGAGCCAAGTGACCAAACTCTACCAGGTGGCAGACAGTGAACCCCGCAAAGGTGAGACATAGGTGAAAAAAGATTGAGACATAGGTGAGGAAGACGAGGACATCAGAGTGGGTAAAGGTGAACATAAGTGAGGTAAAGGTGGGGTGCAGTGAGTCAACATGGGTAGTGAGATGGGTGGAGACATAGGTGAGGCAGATTGGAACATGGTGGGGTGGGGACATGGGTGAGGAGTGGGTGGGGCATGGGTGGGAGTGGGGTGGGATATGGGTGGGGTGGGGTGAGAGACACTGGGTGGGGTGGGTGGGACATAGGTGAGAATGGAATGGGGACATAAAGGGTGAAGTGAGATTGGGACATGGAGTAAAAAGATTGAGACATGGGTGAGACATGGGTGTGAGACATAGGGTGGAAGGGTCAACCAGGGCACAAATGGGGACATGAAAAAGGTGTGAGAGTGGGTGGGACATGGGTGGAGGGTGGGACATGGGTGGAGTGGGACTGCAGGACATGGGTGGGGGTGAGATTGGGACATGGGTGGGGTGGGGCTGGGATTGGTGGGGTTGGGTCAAGGACATGGGATGGGGTTGGTGGAGACACAGGTTTGGGGGTCAAGATGGGGACACCCATAGACTGGGGTGGGTGAATGGGTGAGACATGGTGGGGAGTGGGTGAGACACGGGTGAGGTAGGGTGGAGTGGGTGGGGTAGGGTGGGACATGGGTGGGGTAAAGGTGGGACGCTGGGTGGGTGGGGACAGCATGGGTGGGGTGGGGTGTGGGGACATGGGTGTGGGGTGGGTGGGACATGGGTGGGGTGGGGTGGGACATGGGTGAGAATGGTGGGGCCTGGGTGGGGTGGGGTGGGACATGGGTGGGGTGGGGTGGGACACGGGTGGGGGTGGGACCATGGGTGGGGAATGAGATTGGGACACAGGTGGGGTAAGATTGGGACATGGGGTGGTCAGATTGGGGACACACGTGTGGTGGGTGGGACTGGGTGGGGGTAGGAACTGGGACATGGGGACATGGGTGGGGATAAGATTGGGACATGGGTGGGGATGGGGTGGGACACAGGTGAGGTCAGGGTGGGACACAGGTGGTGGGTGAGACATGGGTGAGGGCCAGATTGGGAGGACACAGTGTGAGGGTGGGGTGGGACACAGGTTGGGGTGAAGATTGGGACATGGGTGGGGTGGGGTGGGACACATGTGGGGGTGTGGGGTGGGACATGGGTGGGGTGGAAGGTGGGACATGGGTGGGTGGGACATGGGTGGTGGGGTGGGGACATGGGTGGGGTGGGGTCAGGGACATGGGTGAGATGGGTGGGGTTGCAGGTGGGGGTGGGTGGGGACACAGATTGGGGTGGGGTGGGACACAGGGTGGGGTGGGTGGGACATGGGTGGGGATGGGGTGGGACATGGGTGAGAATGGGGTGGGACATGGGTGGGGTGGGTGGGACATGGGTGGGGTGGGTGGGACATGGGTGGGGTGGGTGGGACACAGGTGAGGTGGGTGAGACACAGGTGAGGTGGGTGAGACACATGTGAGGGTGGGTGAGACATGGGTGGGGTGGGGTGAGACACTGGGTGGGGGTGAGGGTGGGACAGGTGAGGGTGGGGTGAGACACAGGTGAGGTGGGTGGAGGACACCATGGGTGTGGGGTGAGGTTGGGACATGGGTGGGATGAGTTGGGACATGGGTGGGGGTGGGGTGGGACATGGGTGGGGTGAGATAGGACATGGGTGGGTAGGACACAGGGTGGGGTGGGTGGGACATGGGTGGGGGTGGGTGGGACGTTGGTGGGATAAAAGGTTGAGACATGGGTGGGGAGTGGGTGGGACATGGGTGGGATGGGGTGGGACATGGGTGAAGTGAAGGTGGAGACATGGGTGAGGGTAGGTGGAGACATAGGTGGGGAGTGGGTGGGACAATGGGTGAGATGGGTGAGACATAGGTGAGGTGGGTGGGGACATGGGTGAGATAAGGTGAGACATAGGTGAAGTGGGGTGGACATGGGTGGGGTGGGTGAGGACATGGGTGGGGTGAGTGAGGACATGGGTGAGGGAGTAGAGTGGGACATGGGTGGGGTGGGTGGGACATGGGTGGGGTGGGTGGGGGGACATGGGTGGAGTGGGTTGGGACATGGGTGGAAGTGGGTGAGGACATGGGTGGGGTGGGGTGGGACATGGGTGGGTGGGGTGGACATGGGTGTGGAGTGGGTGGGACATGGGTGTGAGTGGGTGGGACATGGGTGGGTGGGGACGTGGGTGGGGTGGGGTGGGACATGGGTGGGGTGGGTGGGGACATGGGTGGGGGTGAGATGGGACATGGGTGGGGTGGGGTGGGACATTGGTGGGGTGGGTGTGAGACATAGAGTGAGACATGGGTGAGACATGGGTGGTGGGCTGAGACATGGGTGGTGGGTGGGGACATAGGGTGAGGACATAGGTGAGACATGGGTGGGACATGGGTGAGGGGTGAGTGGGACATGGGTGGGGTGGGGACATGGGTGGGGGTGGGTGGGACATGGGTGGGGATGGGTGGGACATGGGTGAGTGGGTGGGACCTGGGTGAGGTGGGGTGGGACATGGGTGGGGTGGGGTGGGGACATGGGTGCAGAGGTGGAGTGGGACATGGGTGGGGTGGGTGGGAC
This sequence comes from Homarus americanus, assembly GCF_018991925.1. Classification (NCBI taxonomy): domain Eukaryota; kingdom Metazoa; phylum Arthropoda; class Malacostraca; order Decapoda; family Nephropidae; genus Homarus; species Homarus americanus. The sequence goes on along the minus strand of NW_024733558.1, from coordinate 19,727 downwards.
ATGGGTGGGGTGGGTGGGGACTGGGTGGGGTGGGGTGGGACATGGGTGGGGTGGGACATGGGTGGGGTGGGACATGGGTGGGGTGAGATTGAGACATGGGTGAGGTGGGGTGAGACATATGGGTGAAGTAGGTGGAGACATAGGTGAGTGGTGAGACATGGGTGAGTGGGTGGGACATGGGTGGTGGGGTGGGGACATGGGTGGGGTGGGTGGGACATGGGTGGGGTGGGTGGGGACATGGGTGGGGGTGGGGTGGGACATGGGTGAGGGGTGGGGAGGACATTGGGTGGGGTGGGGTGGGGACATGGGTGGGGGTGGGTGGGACATGGGTGGGGTGGGGTGGGACATGGGTGAGTGGGGTGGGACATGTGGGTGGAGTGGGTGGGACATGGGTGGAGTGGGTGGGATAGGGTGGGACATGGGTGGGGTGGGTGGGACCAGATTGGGGGTGAGATTGGTATGGGTGGAGTGGGTGGGACATGGGTGGGATGGGTGAGACATAGGTGGGATGAGGTGAGACATAGGTGAGGTGGGTGAGACATGGGTGAGGGTGGGTGGAGACATGGGTGAGGTGGGTGAGACAATGGGTGGAAAGGTGGGGACATGGGTGGGGTGGGTGGGACATGGGTGGGGTGGGTGGGACATGGGTGGGGGTGGGGTGGGAACATGGGTGGAGTGGGGTGGGACACATGGGTGAGGTGGGGTGGGACATGGGTGGGGTGGGGTGGGACAAGGGTGGGGTGGGTGGGACATGGGTGGGGTGGGGTGGGGACATGGGTGGGGGTGGGTGGGACATGGGTAGGGGTGGGGTGGGGACATGTGGGGTGGGTGGGGACACAGGGTGGGGTGGGTGGGGACATGGGTGGGGACACGGTGGGATAGGGTGGGACATAGGGTGGGTGAGATTGGGACTGGGTGGGGGTAGATGGGGCAGGTGAGGTAGATTGAGGACATAGGTGAGGTGGGTGGGACACAGGGTGAGAATGGGTGGGACATGGGTGAGGTGAAGATTGAGGACATGGGTGAGGTGGGTGGGACATGGGTGGGGTGGGTGAGACATGGGTGGGGGTGAGGACATGGGTGGGGTGGGTAGGACATGGGTGGGATAGGGTGGGACATGGGTGGGGTGGGGTGGGACATGGGTGGGATGGGGTGGGACATGGGTGGGGTGAGGTGGGACATGGGTGGGGGTGGGTGGACATGGGTGAGGATAAGGGTGAGGGACATAGGTGAGGTAGGTGGGACATGTGAGGTGGGTGGGACATGGGTGTGAGGGTGGGACATAGGTGAGGGTGGGGTGAGGACATGGGTGGGGTAAAGATTGGGACATAGGTGGGGTAGGTGGGGACATGGGTGAGAAAGATTGAGGACATGGGTGGGGTGGGTTGAGGACATGGGTGGGGTGGGTGTGAGGACATGGGTGAGGTGGGTGTGGGACATGGGTGGAGTGGGTGGGGACATGGGTGGGGTGGGTGGGACATGGGTGGGGTAGGGTGGGACATGGGTGGGGGTGGGTGGGACATGGGTGGGGAGTGAGATTGGGACATGGGTGGGGTAGGGTGGGGACATGGGTGGGGTGGGTGGGACATGGGTGGGGGTGGGTGGGACATGGGTGGGGAGTGAGGTGGGACATGGGTGGGGGTGGGTGGGGACATGGGTGGGGTGGGTGGGACATGGGTGGGAGATAGATTGAGACCTGGGTGAGTGGAGTGAGACATGGGTGAGGAGTGGGTGAGACATAGGTGGGGAGTGGAGGACATGGGTGAGGGTAAGGGTGGACATGAGGTGAGATGGGTGGGACATGGGTGGGGTAGATGGGATGGGTGGGTGGGTGGAGGACACAGGTGGGGTAAGGTTGGGGACATGGGTGGGGTGGGTGGGACATGGGTGGAGTAGGGTGGGACATGGGTGGGGGTAGGGTGGGACATGGGTGGTGGGTGGGGACATGGGTGGGGGTGGGGTGGGACATGGGTGGGGTGGGTGGGACATGGGTGGGGTGGGTGGGACATGGGTGGAGTGGGGTGGGGACATGGGTGAGATGGGTGAGACATGGGTGGGGTGGGGTGGGGACATGGGTGAGGTGGGTGGAGACATGGTGAGGTGGGTGAGACATAGGTGAGGTGGGTGAGACATAGGTGGGGGTGGGTGGGACATAGGTGGTGGGGTGAGACAGGGTGGGGTGGGGTGAGACATGGGTGGGGTAAAGATTGGGACATGGGTGAGGGTGGGTGGAGGACATGGGTGGGGTAAGGTGGGACATGGGTGGGGTGGGTGGGACATGGGTGGGGTGGTGGGACATGGGTGGGGGTGGGGTGGGACACAGGTGGGGGTGGGTGAGACATGGGTGGGGGTAAGATTGGGACATGGGTGGAGTGGGTGGGACATGGGTGGGGTGGGTGGGGACATGGGTGGGGTGGGTGGGACATGGGTGAGAGTGGGTGGGACATGGGTGGAGATGGGTGGGACATGGGTGGGGAGTGGGTGGGACATGGGTGGGGTGGGTGGGACATGGGTGAGGTAAGGTGAGACACATAGGTGAGGTAAGGGAGACATGGGTGGAGTAGGAGACATGGGTGAGGTGGGTGGGGACATGGGTGGGGGTGGGTGAGACACAGGTGGGGAGTGGGTGAGACACATGGGTGGGGGTGGGGTGGGACATGGGTGGGGGTGGGTGGGACATGGGTGGGGGTGGGTGGGACATGTGGGTGAGAGGGGTGAGATTGGGGACATGGGTGGGGTGGGGCAGGGACATGGGTGGGGTGGGTGGGGACATGGGTGGGAGTGGGTGGGACATGGGTGGGGTGGGTGGGGACACAGGTGGGGTGGGTGGGACACAGGGTGGGGGTGGGGTGGGACACAGGTGGGGGGTGGGGTGGGACATGGGTGGGGTGGGGTGTGGGACATGGGTGGGGAGTGGGTGGGACATGGGTGGGGGTGGGGTGGGGACATGGGTGGGGTAGGTGAGACATGGGTGAGGTGGAGTGAGACATAGGTGAGGTGGGTGGAGACATAGGTGAGGTAAGGTGGGGACATGGGTGAGGTGGGTGGGACATGGGTGGTGGGTGGGACATGGGTGGTGGGCGGACATGGGTGGGGTGGGGCAGAGACACAGGTGGGGTGGGTGGGGACACAGGTGAGGTGGGTGGGACACAGGTGAGATGAGGGTGGGACATGGGTGGGGTGGGCAGGGACACAGGGTGGGGGAGGTGGGGCAGGGCACACAGGTGGGGGTGGGCAGAGACACAGGTGAGGTGGGGTGGGGACACAGGTGGGGTGGGTGGGACACTGGGTGGGGTGGGGTGGGACATGGGTGGGGTAAGGTGGGACATGGGTGGGGGTGAGGTGGGGACATGGGACAGGGGTGGGTGGGACATGGGTGGGAGTGGGTGAGACATGGGTGTGAGTAAAGATTGAGACATAGGTGGGGGTGGGTGAGACATGGGTGGGGTGGGTGGGACATGGGTGGGGTAAGGTGGGACATGGGTGAGGTGGAGTGGGACATGGGTGAGGTAAGGTGAGACATGGGTGGAAGTGGGTGGGACATGGGTGGGGGTAAGGTGGGACATGGGTGGGGTGGGTGGGACATGGGTGGGGTGGGTGGAGACATGGGTGAGGGTGGGTGGGACATGGGTGGGGTGGGTGGGACACGGGTGGGGTGGGTAGGACACAGGTGGGGTAAGGTGGGACATGGGTGGGGTGGGGTGGGACTGCAGGTGGGGTGGGTGGGACATGGGTGGGGTGGGTGGGACATGGGTGGGGTGGGGTGGGACATGGGTGGGGTAGGGTGGGGACATGGGTGGAGTGAGTTGGGACATGGGTGGGGAGTAGGTGGGACATGGGTGAGGGTGGGTGTGAGACACAGGTGAGGTGGGTGAGACATGGGTGGGGTGAAAGGTGGGGACATGGGTGGGGTGGGTGGGACATGGGTGGGGTGGGTGGGGACATGGGTGGGGTGGGTGGGACATGGGTGGGGTGGGTGGGGACATGGGTGGGGTGGAGTGGGACATAGGTGGGGTAAGGGTGAGGGACATGGGTGGGGGTGGGGTGGGGACATGGGTGGAGACACATGTGGGGGTGGGGTGTGGGACATGGGTGGGGATGGGTGGGACATGGGTGGTGGGGTGGGACATGGGTGGGACACATGTGAGGTGGGTGGGACATGGGTGGGGATGGGGTGGGACATGGGTGAGGTGGATGGGACATAGGTGTGGGACACATGTGAGGTAAGATGAGACATAGGTGAGACACATGTGAGGTAAGGTGAGACCACATGACCTGGCACTGACCTGTCCTTGTCCTTGGGTAGTGAGGTTATGCCCAGGGCAGTTAGTTGTGCCTCTACGATGTTGGCCCGACACAACGCTCCCCGTGGGTGGACTGTGTTGGTGAGTGGGCAGTTACCTCTACGCCCACACTACCCACACCTCTGGGGTATATAAACACATATATTACACACACACACACACACACACACACACACACACACACACACACACACACACACACACACACACACACACACACACACACACACACACAGAGGTTGGTAAAATGGAACAACAAAAATATTTAGAAATAAGATAAATAAAGAAAAAATATATATATATAAAAAACAGAAGATTTATTTAGGTAGTTAATACAGGAACGATAAATAACATTAACACACAATATATTATCATCACAAACAAGGTTTTTTACTCAAACACAAAACAGAGACAAACAGACAGACAGATACACATACATAAGACATACAGACAGAAAGACAGACAGACAGACCCACCTGTCTATAAGGCTTCAGCATCTCAAGTATAGCGGTGGTAGCCAGATGTTGCGTTCTGGTGGCGTTATCAGAGGTCTTGGCCAACAGGTCTGGCAGAACCTTGTCCAGTGTCGAGGTTACTTCTTTCGTGACCCTGTGTTGCCAGAGAGGTCAGGTCAGGTCAGGTCAGGTGGGTTATGGTATTAGATACCCACAGTTTATTTTAATTGATGATTAAATACACTTAATGGTATGGAAGGGAGGGGGTAAGGTAGGGTAAGTTAATTATGTTAGATTAGCTTTAAATCGGAAAGAGTTAGGTTAGCAGGTCATGGGTTAATTAGGTTAGGTTGGGTTATGGGTTAATTAGGTTGGGTTATGGGTTAATTAGGTTAGGTGATGGGTTAATTAGGTTAGGTTAGGTTATGGGTTAATTAGGTTAGGTTATGGGTTAATTAGGTTAAGTTAGGTTATGGGTTAATTAGGTTAGGTTATGGGTTAATTAGGTTAGGTTATGGGTTAATTAGGTTAGGTTATGGGTTAATTAGGTTAGGTTATGGGTTAATTTGGTTAGGTTATGGGTTAATTAGGCTAGGTTATGGGTTAATTAGGTTAGGTTATGGGTTAATTAGGTTAGGTTATGGGTTAATTAGGTTATGTTATGGGTTAATTAGGTTAGGTTAATGCTAGGGTGTGTAATCATCAGGTAAAATAAGGTCAGGTGCCAAGTCTTCAGGTGATTTGTTGGATGTTAAAGAAACTAATAAATAAATTGTGTGTAATAATAATAATAATAATATATATCTTCCATTTTTCAACACACACATACACACACACACACAGACACACACACACACACACACACACACACACACACACACACACACACACACACTACATCCTTGATCACCGAAGGGTCAAGATGTACCTGGCGCTCCTCTCGGAGCAGCCAGGTCAACTGTTAAGTTGGCCCATACCAACCCCCTCCCCTGACCCCTCCTCCCCACCGGAATATCAACAAGTTCTCGCCAGAAGTTACTATTTCATTTAGGAAAGGAATGGAACCAGTGTTGAACAGAGGTGAACAGTGCTTAAGTCAGTGAGAACAACTCAACAGTAACAGTAGTACCCAAGTTAACCTTCACACAGTGAGGTCCCAGGTACCCAGTGATAACGGCCCGTGAGACCCAACAACCAGCGATGTGTTAATCGGTCTACGATAGGAAGGCCTGGAACCACACCTCACTCATATAACACCATCTGTGAGGGAATTACTACATCACGTGAGGCCCCTCATAACACCATATGTGAAGGAGTTACTACACCACGTGAGGCCCCTCATAACACCATCTGTGAGGGAATTACTACACCACGTGAGGCCCCTCATAACACCATCTGTGAGGGAATTACTACACCACGTGAGGCTCCTCATAACACCATCTGTGAGGGAATTACTACACCACGTGAGGCCCCTCATAGCACCATCTGTGAGGGAATTACTACACCACGTGAGGTCCCTCCTAACACCATCTTGGAGGGAGTTACTACACTAGGTTTTTGCTGTTCAACACCTACAATAATGTGTATGTTCACTGTATGTTCCTTCACCTTTCTCCAATGTATATTTTCAGCCTTCGGGCTGCAGAACTTTTTCAATAAACCGTCAATTATTATTATTATTATTATTATTACATGAACACACAAGCACACACACACACACATAAACACACACACACACAGTCAAGGCAGCCTCGTACCGTCTCTACATGCTACGACGACTTAGGTCACTTGGGACACCCACGCCAGAGCTGAGGACCATCTACAACGCCTTTATTCTCCCCAAACTAATGTATGCGTCACCAGTCTGGTCGTCTTCTCTCAACTCCACCCAACAACGTCAGCTAGAGAAGGTACAGAAGAGGGCCTGCAGAATCATGCTCGGCGCAGAATACTCCGGCTACACCAACGCTCTCTCCACCCTCGAAATGCCATCCCTCAGTGACCTCCACCACCAAGCACTGGAAAGGTTTGGCAGCCAACTACTGCACCACCCTCGCCACCTCCTGCCACAGGCAGTCCCCCGCCCACCTCGCGCAGTCCGCCACTACAACAAAATTCAGCCCATAAGAGCCCGTGCCGATAGATATAAGAACAGCACCATCCCATCTATTGTTAAAATAATAAACAACTCCTGATTTATGTACTGTACAGCCCTGTAAATGTATTCAATGCATATTATATCATTATGTCTAAATCAAATGTAAGTTCAGACATTTTCAGCCACCATGAACTCTATTAATAAACCGTTTATTATTATTATTATTATCGGCACACACACACACACACACACACACACACACACACACACACACACACACACAACACCTATTCTATTGTGGCACCGTTCTTACACAACCAGGCCTACTGAATGGTGTGGCCCTGTGCTAGAGAGAACATAACCTGTGCTAGAGAGAACATAACCTGTGCTAGAGAGAACATAACCTGTGCTAGAGAGAACATAACCTTTGCTAGAGAGAACATAACCTGTGCTAGAGAGAACATAACCTGTGCTAGAGAGAACATAACCTGTGCTAGAGAGAACATAACCTGTGCTAGAGAGAACATAACCTGTGCTAGACAGAACATAACCTGTGCTAGAGAGAACATATCCTGTGCTAGAGAGAACATAACCTGTGCTAGAGAGAACATAACCTGTGCTAGAGAGAACATAACCTGTGCTAGAGAGAACATAACCTGTGCTAGAGAGAACATAACCTGTGCTAGAGAGAACATAACCTGTGCTAGAGAGAACATAACCTGTGCTAGAGAGAACATAACCTGTGCTAGAGAGAACATAACCTGTGCTAGAGAGAACATAACCTGTGCTAGAGAGAACATAACCTGTGCTAGAGAGAACATAACCTGTGCTAGAGAGAACATAACCTAAAGCTAGAGAGAACATAACTCAAAGCAGAGAGAGAATATAAATCTGTGCTAGAGAGGAATATAACTTGTGCTAGAGAGAACATAACCTGTGCTAGAGAGAACATAACCCAAAGTAGGAGAGAACATAACCTCAAAGTAGAGAATGACAATTTTGCTAGAGAACATAACCTGTACTAGAGAGAACATAACTCAGCTAGAGAGAACATAACCTGTGCTAGAGAGAACATAACCTTTGCTAGAGAGAACATAACCTGTACTAGAGAGAACATAACCTGTACTAGAGAGAACATAACCTGTGCTAGAGAGAACATATCCTGTGCCAGAGAGAACATAACCTGTGCTAGAGAGAAGATATCCTGTGCTAGAGAGAACATAACCTGTGCTAGAGAGAACATAACCTGTACTAGAGAGAACATAACCTGTGCTAGAGAGAACATAACCTTTACTAGAGAGAACTTACTTGTGCTTGGAGATGAAGTTACTGAGAATGTGAGAGAGGGTGTGTGAGGCGAGGAGGCCAACACTGTGCACTTTATCCCTCAGAGCTCGACGCACCAACACCACCGCTCCCCGCACGTACCTACAGAGAGAGAGAGAGAGAGAGAGAGAGAGAGAGAGAGAGAGAGAGGAAGAAGGAATAAAGTAGCAGTAGTAGTAGTAGTAATAATAATAATAATAATAATAATAATAATAAAAATTCCTCGACAGTTAACACATTTCCTCTTAGTTTAATAGCAGTTTGATCAATATATCACAAAATTCTTTATATGAACTACAAAAACTATATAAACATTCTGATAATTTATTGACCACAATTATATACATAAATTTATTCGTCTATATATATTTAGATTTCTATTTGATATGTTAATTATTGCCTGATGACGTCATTGCTTACCGAATTGATGACGTCATAGATCTGTTATACCTAATGGATGACGTCATAACTAATTGATGACGTCATAGATGTTATAGCTAATTGATGACGTCATAGGTTACCTATCGGGTCTGATGCCAGCTGTGTCGGGGGAGTAGGTGGTGAGGTGGTGCTGTAGCTGCTTGAGACCTGCCTCCTTCTCTGCATAGTTCTTACTGTAGATCTTCTCCACCTGTGTGATATGAGTGGGGTGAGTGGGGGGCTGAGTGGGAGTGAGAGAGGGGGCTGAGTGGGGGTGAGAGGGGGGAGAGGGGGAGGGGGAGTGAGGGGTGAGAGGGGCTGAGTGGGGATGAGAGGGGGTGAGAGGGGGCTGAGTGGGGGTGGGAGAGGGGCTGAGTGGGGGGTGGGAGAGGGGCTGAGTGGGGGTGGGAGGGGGGCTGAGTGGGGGTGGGAGAGGGGCTGAGTGGGGTGAGAGGAGGCTGAGTGGGGGTGAGAGGGGCTGAGTGGGGGGGTGGGAGAGGGGGGCTGAGTGGGGGGGGGGAGGGGCTGAGTGGGGGGGAGAGGGGGGCTGGGGGGGTGAGAGAGGGTGAGTGGGGGTGAGAGAGGTGCTGAGTGGGGATGAGAGGGGCTGAGGGGGATGAGAGAGGGCTGAGTGGGGATGAGAGGGGGCTGAGAGAGTGAGAGGGGGCTGAGTGGGGGTGAGAGAGGGGCTGAGTGGGGGTGAGAGAGGGGGCTGAGTGGGGTGAGAGAGGGGGCTGAGTGGGGGTGAGAGGGGGCTGAGAGATGGGGCTGGTGGGGGTGAGATGGGGCTGAGTGGGGGTGAGAGAGGGGGCTGAGTGGGGCTGAGTGGGGATGAGAGGTGACTGAGTGGGGGTGAGAGAGGGGCTGAGTGGGGGTGAGAGGGGGCTGAGTGGGGGTGAGAGAGGGGGCTGAGTGGGGGTGAGAGAGGGGTGGTGGGGCTGAGTGGGGTGAGGGGGGTGAGCTGAGGTGAGAGAGGGGCTGAGTGGGGGTGAGAGAGCAGGGCTGAGTGAGGGGTGAGAGAGGGGCTGAGTGGGGGATGAGGGGGTGAGAGAGATTGGGGCTGATTGGGGGTGAGGGGGGCACAGTGGGGGTGAAAGAGGGGGCTGAGCGGGGTGAGTGGGGGCTGAGTGGGGGGCTGGTGGGGGTGAGTGGGGGGCTGAGTGGGGGTGAGAGGTGGCTGATTGGGGTGAGAGAGGGGCTGAGTGGTGATGGAAGGTGTGAGTGAGTGGGATACTGACAGTACAAGAGTGTATGGTGAGGTGATAATGAAAACAGTGAAGAACGTCATCCGTTTCTGTCTATCAATCTTCCCTCCTTCCTTCTTTCTGTCTATCAATCTTCCGTTCTTCCTTCTTTCTGTCTATCAATCTTCCTTCCTTCCTTCTATCAATCAATCTTCCGTCCTTCCTTCTTTCTGTCTATCAATCTTCCGTCCTTCCTTCCTTCTATCAATCAATCTTCCGTTCTTCCTTCTTTCTGTCGATCAATCTACCGTTCTTCCTTCTTTCTGTCGATCAATCTACCGTTCTTCCTTCTTTCTGTCGATCAATCTACCGTTCTTCCTTCTTTCTGTCTATCACTCTTCCGTCCTTCCTTCCTTCTTTCTGTCTATCAACCTTCCGTCCTTCCTTCTTTCTGTCTATCAATCTTCCGTCCTTCCTTCTTTCTGTCTATCAATCTTCCCTCCTTCCTTCTTTCTGTCTATCAATCTTCCGTTCTTCCTTCTTTCTGTCTATCAATCTTCCTTCCTTCCTTCTATCAATCAATCTTCCGTCCTTCCTTCTTTCTGTCTATCAATCTTCCGTCCTTCCTTCCTTCTATCAATCAATCTTCCGTTCTTCCTTCTTTCTGTCGATCAATCTACCGTTCTTCCTTCTTTCTGTCGATCAATCTACCGTTCTTCCTTCTTTCTGTCTATCAATCTTCCTTCCTTCCTTCTATCGACCAATCTTCCGTTCTTCCTTCTTTCTGTCGATCAATCTACCGTTCTTCCTTCTTTCTGTCTATCACTCTTCCGTCCTTCCTTCCTTCTTTCTGTCTATCAACCTTCCGTCCTTCCTTCTTTCTGTCTATCAATCTTCCGTCCTTCCTTCTTTCTGTCTATCAATCTTCCGTTCTTCCTTCTTTCTGTCTATCAATCTTCCGTCCTTCCTTCTTTCTGTCTATCAATCTTCCGTTCTTCCTTCTTTCTGTCTCTTCCGTCCTTCCTTCTTTCTGCTCATCAATCCTTCCGTAATTCCATCTTTCTGTCTATCAACCTTCCGTTCTTCCTTCTTTCTGTCTATCACTTCTTCCGTCTATCCTTCCTTCTTTCTGTCTATCAATCCTTCTTTCTGTCTATCCTTCCTTCCTTCTTTCTGTCTATCAATCTTCCGTCCTTCCTTCCTTCTTTCTGTATCATCAACTCTTCCGTTCTTCCTTCTTTCTGTCTATCACTCTTCCGTTCTTCCTTCTTTCTGTCTATCACTCTTCCGTTCTTCCTTCTTTCTGTCTATCACTCTCCGTCCTTCCTTCTTTCTGTCTATCACTCTTCCGTTCTTCCTTCTTTCTGTCTATCACTCTTCCGTTCTTCCTTCTTTCTGTCTATCACTCTTCCGTTCCTTCCTTCTTTCTGTCTATCACTCTTCCGTTCTTCCTTCTTTCTGTCTATCACTCTTCCGTTCTTCCTTCTTTCTGTCTATCACTCTTCCGTTCTTCCTTCTTTCTGTCTATCACTCTTCCGTTCTTCCTTCTTTCTGTCTATCACTCTTCCGTTCTTCCTTCTTTCTGTCTATCACTCTTCCGTCCTTCCTTCTTTCTGTCTATCAATCTTCCGTCCTTCCTTCTTTCTGTCTATCAATCTTCCGTAATTCCTTCCTTCTGTCTATCACTCTTCCGTCCTTCCTTCTTTCTGTCTATCAATCTTCCGTCCTTCCTTCTTTCTGTCTATCACTCTTCCGTTCTTCCTTCTTTCTGTCTATCACTCTTCCGTTCTTCCTTCTTTCTGTCTATCAATCTTCCGTTCTTCCTTCTTTCTGTCTATCACTCTTCCGTTCTTCCTTCTTTCTGTCTATCAATCTTCCGTTCTTCCTTCTTTCTGTCTATCAATCTTCCGTAATTCCTTCCTTCTGTCGATCAATCTTCCGTCCTTCCTTCTTTCTGTCTATCAATCTTCCGTCCTTCCTTCTTTCTGTCTATCACACCATCAATCATGTTCTACTGTCTCTCTCTCTCACTACTCACCACCTCTCTCTCTCTCACCACGTCTCTCTCACCACTCACCACCTCTCTCTCTTGTCACCACTCACACCTCTCTCTGTCACCACTCACACCTCTCTCTCTCTCACCACCACCACCTCTCTCTCTCCTCTCTCTCACTCACCACCTCTCCCTCCACCTCACCACCTCTCTCTCTCACCACTCACCACTCTCTCTCTCTCACCCCACCTCCTCACCTCCCTCTCTCAACACTCACCACTCTCTCACCACTCACCACCTCTCTCAACACTCACCACACTCTCTCTCACACACTCACCACCTCTCTCTCCACTCACCACCTCTTCCTCACCACCTCTCTCTCTCACCTCTCTCTCACACCTCTCTCAACACTCACCACCTCTCTCTCTCACCACCACCTCTCTCTCTCTCCTCAACACTCACCACCTCTCTCTCTCTCTCACCACTCACCACCTCTCTCTCACCACTCACCACCCTCTCTCTCTCTCCACACTCACCACCTCTCTCTCTCTCTCCTCTCACCACTCACCACTCTCTCTCACCACTCACCACCTCCCTCTCTCTCTCCTCCCCACTCCCACACCTCTCTCACCCTCCACCACTCACCACCACCACTCTCTCACCACCACCACCACTCTCCACTCACCACTCCACCACTCTCTCTCACCACCTCTCACCACCACCACCTCTCCTCTCCCCCCACCCCACCACACCTCTCTCCCTCCCTCCACTCACTCACTCACCCCCCTCACCACCCTCACCACCTCACCCACCTCCCACCACTCACCACCTCTCTCACTCACCACCACCACCTCTCCCACTCCACCACACCCTCAACACCTCCTCACCACCTCACTCCACCTCCACCTCACCACCACCTCTCTCAACACCTCTCACACCTCACCACCTCACCACCTCACTCACCACCTCCACCACCACCACCCACCTCACCACCTCACCACCTCTCCTCTCTCCACTCACCACCTCACCACCACCTCACCACCACTCACCCCTCTCACCCTCTCTCTTCTCACCACTCACCCCCTCTCTCTCACTCCACCTCACCTCACCTCCTCACCACTCTCACCTCCTCCACCTCCTCACCCTCCACACCTCCCAACACCTCCTCACCCACCACCACTCCTCTCACTCACCCACCACCTCTCTCTCACCACTCAACACCTCACCACCACTCACCTCTCCTCACCACTCCCCCCCTCCCACCTCTCTCACCACCACCACCTCTCACTCACCCTCCACTTCACTCACCACCTCTCTCACCACCCTCCTCTCACCCTCCCACTCACCTCCACCTCTCTCATTTCCACCACCACTCCACCACTCACACCTCACCACCTCCACCACCACCTTCACCACCACCACCCTCACCACCACCACCTTCACCACCACCATCCACCACCACCCACCACCTCACCACCTCACCACCACTCCACCACTCACCACTCCCACCCACCACCACTCACCACCTCTCTCTCTCTCTCTGCACTCAACACCTCTCACCACCTCTCACCACTTCCTGGCCGAACACGTCGAGGGGGAGGGCGGCGTCTTTCTTGTCAACATCACTCAAGCCGTGAACACGTCGGCTGCCTCCCCCCGGCTCCCCCTCGTCCTCCCCTCTCTCTAACACGTCACGGCTGTTGGGGGAGAAGAGGCGTTAGCGGTGTTAGTTAAGCGTTAGGGACTCTTACAAACGTGTTAGGGCAAGTGAGGATGATGGTGGTCGTGTTAGGAAGGTGTTAGATTGATGTTGGTGGTGTTAGAATGATGGTAGTGGTGTTAGGAAGGTGTTAAAATAATATTAGTGGTGTTAGAATGATGGTGGTGGTGTTAGAATGATGGTGGTGGTGTTAGGAAGGTGTTAAAATAATATTAGTGGTGTTAGAATGATGGCAGTGTTGTTAGGAAGGTGTTAAAATAATATTAGTTTTGTTAGAATGATGGTGGTGGTGTTAGGAAGGTGTGGTGGAATGTTAATAAACACAGTCCAATATCTGTAGATGGTGTATGTATGTATGTATGTATGTATGTATGTATGTAAATTTGCACGTATGTATGTATGTATGTATGTATATAAATTTGCACGTATGTATGTATGTAAATTTGCACGTATGTATGTATGTAAATTTGCACGTATGTATGTAAACATGTGGGTACAGTATGTAAGTATATGTGCGCGTGTGTATACTGTATACTTTATCACACACACACACACACACACACACACACGCACATACAGTAAAATACGCACTATAGCGGCACTTCATGACACCCAACTCGGTTTGTTTACAAGTCACTCCGGGCAACCAAACACGGCCGAAACAAGGAGTGACGTCACGCGTTGCTCACCAATCATGGCCGGGCTAGCAAGTGACATCACGCCCAGCCCACCAATAGCAAGCCCTCATAACTGGCACAAAGTACAGGAAGCCTCGTGACTCAGTACAGTGTGTTGTGGGAAGACGGTCGGTGTTAAGGCCAACATTTCTTCGTTATAGTAAGTAATATATTATACGACATTTAATATTGAATAAGAAGTTAATAGTTGTTTTAAGTAATATAAACAAGTATTTAATGTTTTAATCTACGGTTAAAATCATAATAATTTGAATTAATATACGTTAAAGTTCGTTAGAATTCGTTATATTTTGTTTAAAATTTAAATCTAGCTACAATAATGTTTAACTATAAAACTTTACCTATGAACAATACTGTGTGTTGTGGTAGGTAGGTGGTGCTAGTTGTGGTAGTAGTGGGAGGGAGTGGTGGTAGTGGTAGGTGGTGGTAGTGGTAGGTGGTGGTAGTGGTAGGTGGAGGTAGTAGTGGTAGGGGGTGGTGGTGGTGGTAGGAGGTGGTGGTAGTGGTAAGGGGTGTAGTGGTAGGGTGGTATAGGTGGTGGGTAGGGGTGGTAGGGGTAGGTGGTGTGGGTAGTGGGTAGGGGGTGGGTAGTGGGTAGGTGGGTGGGTAGTGGTAGGTGGTGGGTAGTAGTAGGAGGGTGGTGGTGTAGGTAGGGGGTAGTAGTAGGGGGTAGTAGGTGGTGGTAGTGGGTAGGTGGGTATTGGTAGGTGGTGGGTAGGGGTGTGTGGTGGTGGGAGGGTGTGTGGTGGGGTGGTGGGTGGTAGTGGTGGTGGGTAGTGGGTAGGGGTGGTGGTAGTGTCAGGGGTGGGTAGGGGTAGGGGTGTGTGGGTGGGGGTAGTAGGTAGGGGTGGGTAGTGGTAGGTGGGTGGTAGGTGTAGGTGTGGTAGCAGGTGGTAGTGGGAGGGGTGGTAGTGGTAGGTGGTGGTAGGGTAGGTGGTGGGTAGAGGGGTGGGTGGGTAGTGGTTGAGAGTGGTAGGTGGATTGGTTGGTGGGTAGGTGGTGTGAGGGCAGGTGGTGGTGTAGAGAGGGGGTGGTGGTGGTAGTAGAGGCAGGTAGGGGTGGTGGGTAGAGTAGGGGTAGGGTAGTGGCAGGTGGTGGTGGTTGGTAGGGAGGGGAGGCAGGTGAGGGTGGTAGCAGAGGTGGGTAGGGTAGGGTGGTGGTGGTAGGTGGTGGCAGTGGTGGTGGAGGTGGTAGAGTGGTACAGAGTGGTAGTAGGGTAGGCGAGGGTGGGAGTGGTAGGGTCTTAGGAGAAGGCAGGATAATGGTAGGATGGTGGGGGGAGGAGGTAGGTGGTGGGGCTATAGGATGGTAGTGGTAGCAATGGTAGAGGGTAGGTGGTAGGTGGTGGTAGTAGTGGCAGGTGGTGGTAGTAGTGGTAAATAGTGGTAGATGGTGGTAGTAGTCGTAGGTAGTGGAAGTAGTGCTCATTGTGGTAGGTGGTGGAAGTAATGGGTCGGGGTGGTAGTAGTAGTAGTAGGGGATAATAGTAGTAGTAGTGGTAGGTGGTAGTAGTGATGGTGGTATTAGTGGTGGTGGTGGTGGTGATGGTGGTATTAGTGGTGGTGGTGGATTAGTGGTGGTGGTGATGGTGGTATTAGTGGTGGTAGATGGCAGAATAGTAGTAGTGGTGGTGTGATGGTGGTATTAGTGGTGGTGGTGGTATTAGTAGTGGTGGTGGAGATGGTATTAGTGGGTGGTAGATGGCGGAATAGTAGTAGTGGTGGTGGTGGAGGGAAGTGGTTGTAATGGTGGTAGCAGTGGTAGTGGTTGGTAGTAATGATGGTGTAATAGTGGTAGTTGTTGGTAGTAATGGTAGTAGTAGTAGAAAAAGTAGTAGTAGTATTTTTTTACGATTAGCCCACCTGCACAGGTCAAACGGGGTGGGGCAAAAAATAAGAACAAAGAAATTAAAAATAAAGAAAAAGGTTATACTGTATTAATCTACACCACGGAGATGCCGGAAACCAGCTTTAAAGTGAGACAGATTGTATAAGTATGGAAACACAGAAGAAGGCAGAGCATTCCACAGTTTGGCTGTGTGGAGGAAAGGAGGTACTATAACGGGTTATTCTAGTGTGACCGACATCCACAGAGAAACGGTGGGCACTGCGGCAAGACGTGTGTTAGAGCCCACGGCCTTGCCGGCGGTACACAGGATGCCAACCACCGAACATTGCACGTTAAAGTATTCCTGAAAAGAGAGAGAGTGAAGCAAAACATTGTGGCGAAGAGAAAGGAAGAAGATTGTCGACTAAAGGAGGAGAGTTAATAAGACGAAATGCCTTTGATTCCACCCTATCTAACAGTTGGACAGAAGAAGAGCCACCCCAGATATGAGAGGTACTCCAAGTTAGGACGAATGAATCCTTTATACTTGAAGCAACTGCTCGGGAGGCAGCTTTAGCTATGCTAAGGATGTGTGATTTCCATGAAATTGGAGGAAATGGTGAGGCCGAGCACATGTATTTCAGAATTTGGCAGAATGATAGCGTCCTGAAATGTAATTGGAGATCGTCTAATTTACAAAGTGTAATTGATAAATATCGAGAGTTATTACAATTGAATTTAACCAGTTTCTACTCCCCATTCAGAGATGCTGCACAGATCCGCTTGATAGAAATAATGATATCAGCTTCAGAAACAGATCTAGTTTGAGGGTTAGGAGGAAGGGAAAATGTGAAGAGTGAAGAGTAGAATCATTAGCGTAAGAATAGATATAATTAGTTGTAGGTAAGTCATTAATAAAGAAGGAAGAGAGTAGGTGAAAGAACATAACCCTGTGGGACACCACTACTGGTAGAGAAAGAGCGAGATCGATCCTCGACAACAACTGCCATGGATCGGTTCTCAGGAAGCTAGAGATGAGAAAACAAAGTGGGGAGAGAAACCAAAAGAGGGAAGTTTACATAGCAAAGACTTGTGCCATACCCTGTCAAATGTCTTGAGATGTCGAGGGCCACGACGAAAGTTTCTGCCATAATCCTAAGAGAGGATGACCAAAGATGGGTGCAGTAGGAGAGCAGATCACCAGTAGATCTCGCCTGCAAAAGCCATACTGGTGATCCGACAAAGAGAAAGGCGTTCAAGGTGACGGAGAAAATAGGAGTTTAAGATAGTTTCGAAAATCTTAGAGAGGGATGAAGTTTGGGCAATGGGCGATAGTTAAGGATTAGAATGGTCACCCTTCTTCGATGGGCTGACCAAGGCATGCTTCAAGAAGAAGGAAAGTTTGGGTTTTGAGGCAGAGGCGAAAGAGGTGAGCAAGCACAGGGGCCAGGGCTTCCAGCACACCCTCAGAACATGAGGTATTCCGTCAGGTCCATGCGCCTTACTCACATACAACCTGGATAACACACCGGCAACCCTGCGAGTGGAGATTATAGGAAAGTGCAGGTTCAGTAGGGAGGTGCAGGAGGGATAGAGAGGAATCGTCTAAGATGGAATTAGAGGAGAATAAGGTGCCAAAGAGGTTGGTTGTGAGAGTTACAGAGTTATTGGGACGGAAAGAGAGGAGGAAAAGAAGGAGTGGTGGTAGTAGTGGTAGTAGTGGTTGGTGGTAGCGTGTTAGGGTGGAGTATATCATAAGGTTCTTGGTTACAATGTTTATAACACAACAACAACTATCACCACCACCCTGCGTGTGTGTGTGTGTGTGAATTAATTCCTTTACAGCGCCATTATTCACACTCTTACAGGACGCTCATTGGCTGCGACTAGCAACACGGACGTGATTGGACGACAGAGGTTGCTTAGTGATTGGCGGATGAAGATGACGTATGAGCCACGAGGCCCCGGATGAAGGTAATACCTGTTCCTGTACTGAGTTCGTGTTAGAGGGTCATTATGCTTCTGGGTCATGACATTGTATTGTTGTATTTAATTTATGATAGAGTGACATACATTTGTAAGTATGGATAGCTTAAAACACACACACACACACACACACACACACACAGAAATACTTGTGTAGACTCACAAACACAACACAGTACATGACCTGGGGGAGATTTGTCTTATTGTGCACTCTCCCTACAGTACCAGTGAGGTATGACTGGCCTCACAGTACCAGGAGGTATGACTGGCCTCACAGTACCAGTGAGGTAATGACTGGCCCCATAG
Organism: Homarus americanus; assembly: GCF_018991925.1. Lineage (NCBI taxonomy): Eukaryota > Metazoa > Arthropoda > Malacostraca > Decapoda > Nephropidae > Homarus > Homarus americanus. Next base: position 1,410 of record NW_024733558.1, on the reverse strand, counting down.
CACCAGTGAGGTATGACTGGCCTCTACAGTACCAGGAGGTATGACTGGCCTCTACAGTACCAGAGGTATGACTGGCCTCTGCAGTACCAGTGAGGTATGACTGGCCTCTACAGTACCAGTGAGGTATGACTGCCTCTACAGTACCAGTGAGGTATGACTGGCCTCTACAGTACCAGTGAGGTGGACGGCCCCCACAGTACCAGTGAGGCATGACTGGCCTCACATCACAGTGAGGTCATGACTGGCCCCAGTACACCAGTGAGGTATGAGTGCAGCCATTCTCACCCTATCTCATCTAACCCAACTAACCATGGACGGAACAACAAACTCGCCGCTGGTGTTGGATCATCGTCACCTCCACTCACTCCTTCCTCATGGCTACCAAGCATTGTCCCAGCAAAACAAAGCCCTGGCCATTAAACACAACTACAGAAAGTTTAATCATGCACAAACTCAAAATAGGGACATGGAACGAGGACATTAAATAAGGATGATAAGTATAGGTAAGGTTTGTAGGAAATGGAAAGATTACAGTGACATTCTGGGATTAAGTGAAGTAAGATGGTTAGGGTCAAATAACATTACTAGTCGTGAAGGATTTGGGTTCATATAATCAGGTGGTAACGAAACATGAGAGGTGTTGGTATTCTGTAAACCATAAGTTGAGCAGAAGTGTTAAGGAATACCGCCAGTGTCTGATAGAGTTTTGTTAGTCAGGTTATGCTAAACCTGTGGACTTGGTAATAATTCAGATTTATGCCAACATCTAAAAGTCAGGATGAAGTTCTAGATTTTTTATGAAGATTTAAAAAGAACAAAAAACTGTTAGATTTAATGAATGTCTAATTATAATGGGTGATTTAAATTGAAAAGTTGGGAAGGGAAGAACCACTACAGTAGGACCGTATAAGGTGAAGAAATAAAAGAGGGAAAAATATTAATTGACTTTTGTATAGAAATAAACTGATAATTACTAATATATGTTTGAACATGACTCTAAACATACATGGATCTCACCCAAAGGCAACGCCAGGAATCAAATTGATTACATTTTAATTGATGAAGATTTAAAATTCAACAACCCAAACCAAGACCTATCCAGAGAGCATGTTGGGGTCAGATCACATCCCAGTATTGCTAGAGATTGACTTTGGTGAACAAGGACCAAGGCAAAAGAAGTAATGTTAGATACTGAGGAAAACTTATAAGACACAAGCAGGAACGCGCACTAGAACTGAACAAAGAAATGAAAAAGGACTGTACACAGGCCAAGGAAGATACAAAACAAAAATGCAAGGATATAAATGACAGTAAGGCATAACTATACGAAATGTACAGAACAGCACAGAATTGTAAACCAGAAATACGGAAATAAATGTGAGCAATACGTAACTGAACGAAGCATCATTG
>NW_024733557.1:0-27865 GCF_018991925.1 Homarus americanus | reverse complement strand
GTGTAAGAAGGTACCTGGGAGTGTCGGAGGTGTACCTGGCCTGGAGATGTACCTGGGAGGTCAGAGGTGTACTTGGGAGTGTCAGAGGTGTACCTGGGAGCACAGGCAGGTACCTGGGGAGTGTCTGAGGTGTACCTGGGAGTGTCAGTGAGTACCTGGGAGGTCAAAGGTGTACCTGGGAGTATCAGAGGTGTACCTGGGAGTGTCAGAGGTGTACCTGGGAGTGTCAGGAGGTGCACCTGGGAGTGTCAGAGGTACCTGGGAGTGCCGAGGTACCAGGAGGCAGAGGTGTACCTGGGGAGGTCGGAGGTGTACCTGGGAGTGTCTGGGGTGTACCTGGGAATATCTGTACCTGGGAGTGTCTGAGGTGTACCTGGGAGTGTCAGAGATGTAACCTGGAGTGCCGAGGTGTACCCCTGGAGGTCAGGGTTGTACCAGGAGTGGCTCGGTGGAGTACCTGGGAGTGTCAGAGGTGTACCTGGGAGGTCGGAGATGCACATGGAGTGTCAGAGGTGTACCTGGCAGTGTCAGCGGTGTACCTGGGAGTGTCAGAGGTGCCTAGGAGTGTCTGAGGTGTACCTGGGAGTGTCTGAGGTACCTGGGAGTGTCTGAGGTGTACCTGGGAGGTCAGAGAAGTACCAGGGAGTGTCACAGACTACCTGGAGAGTGTGAGAGGTACCTGCGAGTGTGAGAGGTACCCAGAAGTGTTCGAGGTACCAGGAGTGTCAGAGGTGTACCTGGGAGTGTCTGAGGGCACTTGGGAGTGTCGAGGTGTACCTGGGAGGTAAGAAGTGTACCTGGGAGTGTCGGAGGTGTACCTGGAGAGCTGGAGGTGTACCTGGGAGAGTCAGAGGTGTGCCTGGGAGTGTCTGGAGGTACCTGGGGTATCTGAGGCACTGGGAGGTCAGAGAAGTACCAAGGAGTGTCACAGGAGTACCTGGGAGTGTGAGAGGTGTACCTTCGAGGTGAGAGGTGCACCTAGAAGTGTCTGAGGTGTTCCAGGTACTGTCAGAGGTGTACCTGGGAGAGTTCAAGGTACCTGGGAGTGTTTGAGGTGTACCTGGGAGGCCAGGACAACTAGGAGTGAAAGAGGTGTACCTGGGAGGTCAGAGGTACCAGGAAGCTTGGAGGTACCTGGGAGTATCAGAGGTACCTGGGAGAGTCAAAGGTGTACCTGGAATGTCAGGGGTATACCACGGGAGTGTCAGTGAAGTACCTGGGAGTCTCAAAGGTGTACCTGGGAGTACGGAGATGTACCTGGGAATATCGGAGGGTTACCTGGGAATATCGGAGGTGTACCAGGGAGTGTCAGAGGTGTACCTTGGAGTCTAGAAGGAACCAGGGAGTGTCAGAGGAGTACCTGGGAGGCAGAGGTGTACCAGGAGTGTCAGTGAAGCACCTGGGAGTCTCAAAGGTGTACCTGGGAGTATCAGAGGTGTACCTGGGAATATCTGGAGGTGTACCTGGGAATACGGAGGTGTACCTGGGAGTGTCAGGAGGTGTACCTGGGAGTGTCGGAGTGTACTTGGGAGGTCACAGGAGCACGCAGATTGTCAGAGGTGTACCTGGCAGTGTCAGAGGTGTACCTGGGAGTGTCTGGGGTGTACCTGGGAGTATCTGGGTGTACCTGGCAGTGTCATGGTGTACCTGGGAGTGCTCAGAGGTGTGCCTAGGAGTGTCTGAGGTGTACCTGGGAATGTCTGAGGTACCTGGGAGTGTCTGAGGTGTACCTGGGAGTGTCAGAGAGGCACCAGGAAGGTCACAGGATACCTGGGAGGTGAGAGGTACCTGTGAGGTGTGAGAGGTGTACCTAGAAGTGTCTGAGGTGTACCAGGAGTGCTCGAGGTACCTGGGAGTGTCTGAGGTGTACTTGGGAGGTCGGAGTGTACCTGGAGGTAAGAAGTGCACCTGGGAGTGTCGGAGGTGTACCTGGAGAGTGGGAGGTACCTGGGAGTGTCAGAGGTGCCTGGGAGTGTCTGGAGGTACCTGGGGCATTCTGAGGTGTACCTGGGAGGTCAGAGAAGTACCAAGAGTGTCACAGAGCACGGGAGTGTGGAGAGGTGTACCCTGAGGTGAGAGGTGCACCTAGAAGTGTCTGAGGTGTCCCAGGTACTGCTGGGGAGGTGTACCTGGGAGTGTCTGAGGTACCTGGGAGTGTCTGAGGTGTACCTGGGAGGTCGGGGACACCAGGGAGTGAAAGAGGTGCCTGGGAGGCCTGGGAGGTGACCAGAAAGTCTGAGGTGTACCTGGGAGTATCAGAGGTGTACCTGGAGAGTCAAAGGTACCTGGGAATGTCAGGGTATACCAGGGAGTGTCAGTGAAGCACCTGGGAGTCTCAAAGGTGTACCTGGGAGTATCGGAGATGTACCTGGGAATATCGGAGGGTTACCTGGGAACACGGGGGTACCAGGGAGTGTCAGAGGTGTACCTTGGATCCCAGAAGTGAACCAGGAGTGTCAGAGGAGTACCTGGGAGTGTCAGAGGTGACCAGGGAGGTCAGTGAAGTACCTGGGAGTCTCAAGGTGTACCTGGGAGTATCAGAGGTACCTGGGAATATCTGAGGTGTACCTGGGAATATCGGAGGTACCTGGGAGTGTCAGAGGTACCTGGAGAAGCCGGAGGCACTTGGGAGTGTCAGCAGGAGTACCTGGGATTGTCAGAGCTGTACCTGGCAGTCAGAGGTGTACCTGGGAGGCTGGGGTGTACCTGGGAGTATCTGGGGTACCTGGGAGGTCTGAGGTACCTGGGAGTGTCAGGAGGTGTACCTGGGAGTGTCAGGAGGTGTACCTGGGAGTGTCAGGGGTGTACCAGGAGTGTCAGAAGGAATACCTAGGAGGCTCGGAGGTGTACCTGGGAGTGTCAGAGGTGTACCTGGGAGGTCAAAGGTGTACCAGGGAGTGTCAGGTACCTGGAGTGTCGGGTGTACCTGGGAGTGTCTGGGGTGTACCTGGGAGAGCCTGGGTGTACCTGGGAGTGTCTGAGGTGTACCTGGGAGTGTCAGAGGCACCTGGGAGTGTCAGAGGTGTACCTGGAGTGCTTGGGGGTGTACCAGGGAGTGCTGGAGTGGAGGCCTGGGAGGTCGGGAGGTGTACCTGGGAGTGTCGGAGGTGTACATGGAGTGTCAGAGGTGTACCTGGTAGTGTCAGCGGTTTACCTGGGAGTGTCAGAGGTGTGCCTGGGAATGTCTGAGGTGTACCTGGGAGTATCTGAGGTACCTGGGAGTGTCGAGAAGTACCAAGGAGGGGCACATGAGCACTGGGAGGTGAGAGGTGCACTTGAGGTGAAAGGTGCACCTAGAAGTGTCTGAGGTGTTCCAGGCACTGTCAGAGGTGTACCTGAGAGTGTCTGGAGGTGTACCTGGGAGTGTCTGATGTACCTGGGAGTGTCTGAGGCAGAGTGCCCAAAGTACCAGGGAGGCTGGGGCGGATACCTGGGAGTGTCAGAGGCACGGAGTGTCAGAGGTGTACCTGGGAGTGTCAGAGTGTACCAGGGAGGCTGAGGCAAGTGTCGGAGGTGTACCTGGGAGGCCTGGGGGTGTACCTGGGAGACCAAGGTACCTGGGAGTGCCGAGTGTACCTGGGAGTGTCAGAGGTGTACCTGGAGGTCAGAGGTGTACCTGGGAGGCCGGGGGTGTACCAGGGAGTGCTGGGTGGAGTACCGGAGTGTCAGAGGTGTACCTGGGAGTGTCGGAGGTGTACATGGAGTGTCAGAGGCACTGGGAGTGTCATGGCTTACCTGGGAGCAGAGCCCGGACAAGTCTGATGGGAGTATCTGAGGTGTACCTGGGAGTGTCAGGAGAAGGCCAAGGAGTGGCACAGGAGTACTGGAGGTGAGGTGTACCCTTCGAGGTGAAAGGTGCACCCAGAAGAGTCTGAGGTGTCCCAGGTACTGTCAGTGGTGTACCTGAGAGTGTCTGAGGTGTACCTGGGAGTGTCTGAGGTGTACCTGGGAGGGTCTGAGCACCTGGATGTCGGACAACTAGGAGTGAGAGACTGTACCTGGGAGGTCAGAGGTACCAGGAGTGCTGAGGTGTACCTGGGAGTGTCAGAGGTGTACCAGGGAGTGTTGCAGGTGTACCTGGGAGTGTCAGAGGTGTACTGGATATCGGAGGTTGACCTGGAAGGAATCTCAGATGTTGAGGCAACTTGGAGTGTGAGAAGTGTACCTCGGAATGTCGGAGGTGTAATTGGAGTTGAAGAAACCAGGAGATCTGAGGTGTACCTGGGATGCCAGAGGGTACCAGGGAGCTGGGAGGTGTACCTAGGAGTATCGGAGGTTTTGGGAGTGCTGGGAGTTGTACCTAGGAGTGTCGGAGGCGGGACCTCGGAGTGTCAGAGGTGTGCCTTGGGAGACAGAGGAGGCACCGGAGAGTCAGTGTACCTGGGAATGTCAGGTATACCAGGAGTGTCAGTGAAGTACCTGGGAGTCTCAAAGGTGTACCTGGGAGTATCGGAGGCACTGGAATATCGGAGGTTACCTGGGAATATCGTAGGTGTACCAGGAGTGCAGAGGTGTACCTTGGAGTCTAGAAGGAACCAGGAGGTGCAGAGGAGTACCTGGGAGTGTCAGAGGTGTACCAGGAGTGTCAGGAAGCACCTGGGAGTCTCAAAGGTGTACCTGGGAGACAGAGGTGTACCGGGAATATCTGAGGTGTACCTGGGAATGGAGGTGTACCTGGAGGCCAGAGTAACCTGGAGTGTTGGAGGTACCTGGGAGGCCAGCAGAGTACCTGGGATTGTCAGAGCTGTACCTGGCAGTGTCAGAGGTGTACCTGGGAGTGTCAGAGATATACCTGGGAGGCCAGAGGTATCTGGGAGTGTCGGACGGCACCTGGTGTGAAGTGTACCAGGAATGTCAGTGGAGTACTTGGGAGTGTCAGAGGTATACCTGGGAGTGCAGAGGCACCTGGGAGTGTCACAGGAGTAGCTGGAGTGTCGGAGGTGTACCTGGGAGTGTGAGAAGTGCACCTGGGAGTGTCGGAGGTGTACTTGGGAGTGTCGAGGTGTACCTGACAGTGTCAGCGTGTACCTGGGAGTGTTAGAGGTGTACCAGGAATGTCATGGAGCACCTGGGATTGTCAGTGTACCTGGGAGGTCAGGAGGTGTACCTGGGAGGTCAGAGGTGTACCTGGAATGTCAGAGGCCTGCGAGTGTCAGAGGTGTACCTGGGAGTGTCGGAGGTGTACCTAGTGTGGGAAGGTACCTATGAATGTCGGAGGTGTATCTGGGAGGCCAGGGGACAGGGAGTGTCAGAGGTGTACTTGAGTGTCAGAGGTGTACCAGGGAATGTCAGTGGAGCACTGTCAAAGGTGTACCTGGGATTATCAGAGGTGTACCTGGGAGTGTCAGAGCTGTACCTGGGAGGTCAGAGGTAACCTGGGAGTGTCAGAGGTGTACCTGGGAGTGTCAGAGCTGTACCTGGCAGTGTCAGAGGTGTACCTGGGAGTGTCAGATATACCTGGAGTGTCAGAGGTGTATCTGGAGGTCGGACGCCACCTGTGTGTCAGAAGGTACCAGGGAATGTCAGTGAGTACCTGGGAGTGTCAACTGTGTGCACGTGGGAGGTCAGAGGTGTACCTGGGAGGTCAGAGGTGTACCAGGGAGGTCAGTGGAGTACCTGGGAGTGTCAGATGTATCTCGGAGGTCAGGTGTACCTGGAGTGTCAGCGGTGTACCTGGGAGTGTCAGAGGTGTACCTGGGAGTGTCGGAAGAGTACCTGGGAGTGTAAGAAGTGTACCTGGGAGTGTCGGAGGTACCTGGGAGTGTCGGAGATGTACCTGGGAGTGTCAGAGGTGTACTTGGGAGTGTCAGAGGTGCACCTGGGAGTGTCAGCGGTGTACCTGGGAGTGTCTGAGGTCACCTGGGAGTGTCAGTGGAGCACCTGGGAGTGTCAAAGGTGTACCTGGGGTGCACCTGGGAGTGTCAGAGGTGTACCTGGGAGTGTCAGGAGGTACCTGGGAGTGTCAGAGGTGTACCTGGGAGGTCAGAGGTGTACCAGGGAGGTGCATTGGGGAGTGGCCGGAGGTGTACCTGGGAGTGTCTGGGGTGTATCTGGGAATATCTGGGGTGTACCTGGGAGTGTCTGAGGTGTACCTGGGAGTGTCACAGAGATACCTGGGAGTGTCAGAGGTGCACTCGGAGTGTCAGGGTTGTACCAGGTAGTGTCAGTGGAGCACCTGGGAGGTCAGAGGTGTACCTGGGAGTGTCGGAGATGCACATGGAGTATCAGAGGTGTACCTGGCAGTGCCGAGCGGTGTACCTGGGAGGTCAGAGGTGTGCCTAGGAGTGTCTGAGGTGTACCTGGGAGTGCCTGAGGTGTACCTGGGAGTGTCTGAGGTGTACCTGGGAGTGTCAGAGAAGTACTAGGAGTGTCACAGGACTACCTGGGAGTGTGAGAGGTGTACCTGCGAGTGTGAGAGGTACCTAGAAGTGTCTGAGGTGTACCAGGGAGGTCAGAGGTGTACCTGGGAGTAATTTGGGAGGTCGGAGGTGTACCTGGGAGTGTAAGAAGTGTACCTGGGAGTGTCGGAGGTACCTGGGAGTTGGAGGTGTACCTGGGAGGTCAGAGGTGTGCCTGGGAGTGTCTGAGGTACCTGGGGTATCTGAGGTGTACCTGGGAGTGTCAGAGAAGCACAAGGAGTGTCACAGGAGTACCTGGGAGTGTGAGAGGTGTACTGGAGGTGAGAGGTGCACCTAGAAGGTGTCTGAGGTGTTCCAGGTACTGTCAGAGGTGTACCTGGGAGTGTCTGAGGTACCTGGGAGTGTCTGAGGTGTACCTGGGAGTGTCAGGGACAACTAGGGAGTGAAAGAGGTGTACCTGGGAGGGTCAGAGGTACCAGGAAGTTTCTGAGGTGTACCTGGGAGTGTCAGAGGTGTGCACTTGGGAGTGTCGGAGGTGTACCTGGGAGTGTGAAGTGTACCTGGGAGTGTCGGAGGTGTACCTGGGAGGCTCAGAGGTGTACCTGGGAGGTCAGAGGTGCACCTGGGATGTCAGAGGTGTCTGGGAGTGTCAGAGGTACCTGGGAGTGTCGGAGGTGTACCTTGGAGTGTCAGAGGTGTACCTGGGAGGGAGAAGTGTACCTGGGAATGTCGGATGTGTACTTGGGAGTGTGGAGGGACCTGGCAGTGCCGGGGTGTACCTGGGAGGTCAGAGGTGTACCAGGGAATGTCAGTGGAGTACCTGGGAGTGTCAGAAGTGTACCTGAGTGTCGGAGGTGTACCTGGGAGGTCAGAGGTGTACCTGGGAGGTCAGAGGTGTACCAGGGAGGTCAGAGGTGTACCTGGGAGTGTCGGAGGTGCACCTGGGAGTGTCTGGGGTGTATCTGGGAATATCTGGGTGTACCTGGGAGTGTCTGAGGTACATGGAGTGTCAGTACCTGGGAGGCCAGAGGTGTACCTCTGGAGGTCAGGTTGTACCAGGAGGCTCAGTGGAGTACCTGGGAGGTCAGAGGTGTACCTGGGAGAGTGTCGGAGGTGTACATGAGTGTCAGAGGTGTACCTGGGAGGCCAGGGGTGTACCAGGGAGGTCAGTGAGTACTTGGGAGTAGAGGAGGTGTACCTGGGAGGGTCATGGTTTACCTGGGAGGCGTCAGAGGTGTGCCTGGAGTGTCTGAGGTGTACCTGGGAGTATCTGAGGTGTACCTGAGAGGCTCGAGAGAGTACCAAGGAGTGTCACAGAGTACCTGGGAGTGTGAGAGGTGTACCTTCGAGTGTGAGAGGTACCAGAAGTGTTGAGGTGTTCCAGGTACTGTCAGAGGTGTACCTGGGAGTGTCTGAGGTGTACCTGGGAGTGTCTGAGGTGTACTGGGAGTCAGGGACAACTAGGGAGTGAAAGAGGTATACCTGGGAGTGTCAGGTACCAGGGAGTTCTGAGGTACCTGGAGGTCAGAGGTGTACCCGGGAGGTCAGAGGTGTACCTGGGAGTGCCAGAGGTGTACCTTGGGATATCGGAGGTTTACCTGAGAGTGTCAGTGGAGTACCTGGGAGTGTCAGAGATGTACCTGGGAGTGTCAGAGGTGTACCTGGGAGGTCAGAGGTGTACCTGGGAGGTCAGAGGTGTACCTGGGAGGTCAGAGGTGTGGGAGGTCGGAGGTGTACCTGGGAGTGTGAGAAGTGTACCTGGGAATGTCGGCGGTGTACCTGGGAGGTCAGGGGAGGAACCAGGGAGTGTCTGAGGTGTACCTGGGAGTGTCAGAGGTGTACCAGGGAGTGTCAGAAGGTACCTGGGAATGTCGGAGGTGTACTTGAGAGTGTCGGAGGTGACCTGGCAGTGTCGTGGGCACTGGGGAGGCCAGAGGTGTACCAGGGAATGTCAGTGAGTACCTGGGAGTGGCTGTGTACCTGGGAGTATCAGAAGGTGCACTGGGAGTGTCGGAGGTGTACCTGGGAGTGGGTAATGTACCTGGGAGTGTCGGATACCGAAGTCGAGGAACACCTGGGAGGGTCAGAGGTGCACTTGGGAGGTCAGAGGTACCTGGGAGTGTCAGAGTGCGGGAGTGTCAGAGGTGTACCTGGCAGTGTCACGGTGTACTTGGGAGTGTCAGAGGTGTGCCTAGGAGTGTCTGAGGTGTACCTGGAGTGTCTGGGGTTTATCTGCGAATATCTGGGGTACCTGGGAGTGTCTGAGGTGTACCTGTGAGTGTCAGAGGTGTACCTGGGAGTGTCAGAGGTGTACTGGAGTGTCAGGGTTGTACCAGGGAGTGTCAGTGTGGAGTACCTGGGAGGTCAGGGGTGTACCAGGGAGGTCGGAGGTGTACATGGAGTGCCAGAGGTGTACCTGGCAGTGTCAGTGTACCTGGGAGTGTCAGAGGCCTGAAGTCTGAGGTGTACCTGGGAGTGTCTGAGGTGCACCTTGGAGTGTCTGAGGTGCACCTGGGATGTCAGAGAAGTAACAGGGAGGTCACAGGAGTACCTGGGAGGTGAGAGGGTGTACCTGCGACTGTCAGAGGTGTACCTGGGAGGTCAGATACCTTGGAGTATCGGAGGTTTACCTGGGAGTGTCGGAGTTGTACATGGGGGTGTCGGAGGGTGACCTGGGAGGCCAGCGGTGTACCTGGGAGGCCAGGTGTACATGGAGTGTCAGAGGTGTACCTGGCAGTGTCAGCGGTGTACTTGGGAGTGTTAGAGGTGTGCCCAGGAGTGTCTGAGGTGTACCTGGGAGTGTCCGGGGTTTATCTGCGAATATCTGGGGTGTACCTGGGAGTGTTCAGGTGTACCTGTGAGTGTCAGAGGTGTACCTGGGAGGTCAGAGGTGCACTGGAGTGTCAGGGTTGTACCAGGAGTGTCAGTGGAGTACCTGGGAGTGTCAGAGGTGTACCAGGGAGGTCGGAGGTGTACATGGAGTGTCAGAGGTGACCTGGCAGGTCAGCTGTACCTGGGAGGCCAGGGGAGAACCAGGGAGTTTTGAGGTGTACCTGGGAGTGTCAGGAGGTGTACCAGGAGGCCAGAGTGCACTGGGAGGTCGGAGGTGTACTTGAGAGTGTCGGAGGTGGACCTGGCAGTGTCAGCGTGTACCTGAGTGTCAGAGGTGTACCAGGGAATGTCAGTGAGGTACGGAGTGTCAGAGTGTACCTGGGAGTATGAGGTGTACCTGGGAGTGTCGGAGGTACCTGGGAGTGTAAGAAGTGTACCTGGGAGTGTCGGAGATATACCTGGGAGTGTCGGAGGAGTACCTGGGAGTGTCAGAGGTGTACTTGGGAGTCAGAGGTACCTGGGAGGTCAGAGGTGTACATGGAGTGTCAGAGGTGTACCTGGCAGTGTCAGTGTGTGTACTTGGGAGGTTAGAGGTGTGCCTAGGAGTGTCTGAGGTGTACCTGGGAGTGTCTGGGGTTTATCTGCGAATATCTGGGTGTACCTGGGAGTGTCTGAGGTGTACCTCAGGAGTGTCAGAGGGAACCTGGGAGTGCCAGAGGTGTACCTCGGAGGTCAGGGGTTGTACCAGGAGTGTCAGTGAGTACCTGGGAGGTCAGAGGTGTACCAGGGAGTGTCGGAGGTGTACATGGAGTGTCAGAGGTGTACCTGGCAGTGTCAGCGGTGTACCTGGGAGTGTCAGAGGTGTGCCTAGGAATGTCTGAGGTGTACCTGGGAGTGTCTGAGTGTACCTTGAGGTCTGAGGTGACCTGGGAGTGGCCGAGAAGTACCAGGAGTGTCACAGGAGTACCTGGGAGTGTGAGAGGTGTACCTGGGAGTGTCAGAGGTGTACCTGGGAGTGTCAGAGGTGTACCTTGGAGTATCGGAGGTTTGTCGGAGGCCGGAGTTGTACATGGGGGCACCTGGGAGTGTCAGCGGTGTACCTGGGAGTTCGAGGTGTACCTGGGAGGTCAGTGGAGTACCTGAGGTCAGAGATGTACCTCGGGAGTGTCAGAGGTACCTGGGAGTGTCAGAGGTGTACCTGGGAGTGTCAGAGGTCTGGGAGTGTCGGAATATACCTGGGAGGAAGTGTACCTGGGAGTGTCGGAGGTGTACCTGCCGGAGATGTACCTGGGAGTTATCAGAGGTGTACTTGGGAGTGCTCAGAGGTGTACCTGGGAGTGTCAGCGGTGTACCTGGGAGTGTCTGAGGTGCACTGGGAGGTCAGTGGAGTACCTGGGAGTGTCAAAGGTACCTGGGTGTATCAGAGGTGTACCTGGGAGGTCAGAGGTGTACCTGGGAGTGTCAGGAGGTGCACCTGGGAGTGTCAGAGGTGAACCTGGAGTGTCGGAGGTGTACCTGGGAGTGTCAGTGGAGTACCTAGGAATGTCAGAGGAGTACCTGGGAGGTCAGAGGCCTGGGAGTGTCAGAGGTGTACCTGGAAATGACAGAGGTGTACCTGGGAGGTCTGAGGTGTACCTGGGAGTGTCTGAGGTGTACCTGGGAGGCCAGGATAACTAGGAGTGAAAGAGCTGGTACCTGGGAGGTCAGAGGTGTACCAGGGAGTGTCTGAGGTGTACCTGGGAGTGTTAGAGGTGCACCAGGAGTGTCAGAGGTGTACCTGGGAGTGTCAGGAGGTGTACCTTGGAGTATCGGAGGTTTATCTGGGAGTGTCTGACAGGCATGGGGTGTCGGAGGCGGACCTGGGAGTGTCAGAGGTGTACCTGGGAGTATCAGAGGTACCTGGGAGAGTCAGAGGCACATGGGAATGTCAGGGGTATACCAGGGAGGTCAGTGAAGCACCTGGGAGTCTCAAAGGTGTACCTGGGAGTATCGGAGATGTACCTGGGAATATCGGAGGTGTACCTGGGAATATCGGAGGTGTACCAGGGATAGTGAGAGGTGTACCTGGGAGTCTCAGAAGTGAACCAGGAGGTCAGAGGAGTACCAGGGAGTGTCAGTGAAGTACCTGGGAGTCTCAAAGGTACCTGAGTATCAGAGGTGTACCTGGGATTATCGGAGGTGTACCTGGGGTGCCTGGGAGGTGTACCTGGGAGTGTCAGAGGCCTGGGAGTGCTGGAGGTGTACCTGGTGCTGTGGAGACCTGGGAGTCTCAAAGGTGTACCTGGGAGTATCAGAGGTGTACCTGGATAATCGGAGGTGTACCTGGGGTGTCAGAGGTGTACCTGGAGTGTCGCAGGTGCACCTGGAGGGAGAAGTGTACCTGGGAGGGTCGGAGGTGTACTTGGGAGGTGGAGGTGGACCTGGCAGTGTCAGCGGTGTACCTGGAGAGTCAGAGGTGCACCAGGAATGTCAGTGGAGCACCTGGAGTGTCAAAGGAGTACCTGATCAGAGGTGTACCTGGGAGGTCGAGCTGTACCTGGGAGTGTCAGGAGGTGTACCTGGGAGGTCAGGAGGTACCTGGGAGGTCAGAGCTGTACCTGGCAGTGTCAGAGGTGTACCTGGGAGTGTCAGAGATATACCTGGGAGTGTCAGAGGTATCTGGGAGTGTCGGACGCCACCTGGGTGTGTCAGAAGCGTACCAGGGAATGCCGGAGTACCTGGATGTCAACGGCACGGGAGTGCCAGAGGTACCTGGGAGGTCAGAGGTGTACCAGGGAGTGTCAGTGGAGTACCTGGGAGTGTCAGATGTATCTCGAGTGTCAGAGGTGTACCTGGGAGTGTCATGGTGTACCTGGGAGGTCAGAGGTGTACCTGGGAGTGTCGGAAGAGCACCTGGGAGTGTAAGAAGGCACCTGGGAGGTTGGAGGTGCACCTGAGGCCGGAGAGTGCACCTGAGGTCAAGGTACTTGGGAGTGTCAGAGGTGTACCTGAGTGTCTGAGGTGCACCTGGGAGGTCTGAGGTGTACCTGGGAGGCTCAGTGGAGTACCTGGGAGTGTCAAGGTGCACCTGGGAGATCAGAGAACTTGGAGTGTCAGAGGTGGCACCTGGGAGTGTCAGAGGTGTACCTGGGAGTGTCAGAGGTGTACCTGGGAGTGCCTGAGGTGTACCTGGGAGGTCAGGAGTACCTGGGAGGCCTGTGAGTTGCACCTGGGAGTGTCAGAGGTGTACCTGGGAGTGTCAGAGGTGTACCTGGGAGTGTCAGAGGTGTACCTGGGAGGTCAGAGGTGTACCAGGGAGTGTCAGAGGTGTATTGGGGAGGTCGGAGGTGTACCTGGGAGTGTCTGGGGTGTATCTGGGAATATTGGGGTGCACCTGGGAGGTCTGAGGTGTACCTGGGAGGTCAGATGTACCTGAGTGTCAGGAGGTGTGCACTGGAGGTGTCAGGGTTGTACCAGGGAGGTCAGTGGAGACCTGGGAGGTCAGAGGTGCACCTGGGAGGTCGGAGATGCAATATGAGTATCAGGGTGTACCTGGCAGTCAGCGGTGTACCTGGGAGTGTCAGGAGGTGTGCCTAGGAGTGTCTGAGGTGTACCTGGGAGTGTCTGAGGTACCTGGAGTGTCTGAGGTGTACCTGGGAGGTCAGAAGTACCAGGAGTGCACAGGACAACCTGGGAGTGTGAGAGGTGTACCTGCGAGTGTGAGAGGTGACCTAGAAGTGTCTGAGGTGTACCAGGAGTGTCAGGAGGTGTACCTGGGAGTGTCTGAGGTGTAACTTGGGAGTGTCGGAGGTGTACCTGGGAGTGTAAGAAGCGTACCTGGAGGTCGGAGGTGTACCTGGGAGTGCTGGAGGCACCTGGAGGCCGAGTGCCTGGGAGTGTCTGAGGCCCTGGGAGCACTGAGGTGTACCTGAGGTCACCAAGGAGGTCACAGGAGTACCTGGGAGTGAGGAGGTGTACTCTGAGGGAGAGGTGCACCTAGAAGTGTCTGAGGTGTTCCAGGTACTGTCAGAGGTGTACCTGGGAGTGTCTGAGGTGTACCTGGGAGTGTCTGAGGCACCTGGGAGGTCAGGGAAAACTAGGAGGAAAGAACCTGGGAGTGTCAGAGGTGTACCAGGAGCTCTGAGGTGTACCTGGGAGTGCAGAGTGTACTGGGAGGTCGGAGGTGTACCTGGGAGGCGGCACCTGGGAGGCTCGGAGGTGTACCTGGGAGTGTTGGAGGTGCACCTGGGAGTGTCAGAGGTGCACTTGGGAGTGTCAGGAGGCACCGGAGGTCAGGAGGTGTACCTGGGAGGTCAGAGGTGTACCTGGGAGTGTCGGAGGCACTCGGGAGCAAGAGGTGTACCTGGGAGTGTGAGAAGTGTAAATCCTGGATGTGTGCTTAGGAGTGCCTGAGGACCCAGGTCAGCGGTGTACCTGGGAGTGTCAGAGATGTACCAGGAATGTCAGTGAGTACCTGGGAGGCCAAAGTGTACCTGGGAGTGTCGGAGGGTGTACCTGGGAGGTCAGAGGTACCTGGGAGGCAGAGGTGCACCAGGGAGGTCAGAGGTGTACCTGGGAGTGTCGGAGGTGTACCTGGGAGTGTCCTGTATCTGGGAACATCGTGTACCTGGGAGTGTCTGAGGTGTACATGGGGTCAGAGGTGTACCTGGGAGGCCAGAGGTGTACCTCGGAGGCTCAGGGCTTGTACCAGGGAGGTCAGTGAGCACCTGGGAGGTCAGAGGTGCACCTGGGAGTGCCGGAGGTGCACATGGAGTGTCAGAGGTGCACCTGAGTGTCAGGGTGTACAGGGGAGGTCAGGAGTACTGAGGGGTGTACCTGGGAGTGTCAATGGTTTACCTGGGAGTGCCAGAGGTGCCTGGGAGTGTCTGGAGGTGTACCTGGGAGCATCTGAGGTGTACCTGGGAGTGTCAGAGAAGCACCAAGGAGGCCAGAGGACCTGGAGTGTGAGAGATACCTTCGAGGTGAGAGGTGCACCCAGTGTCTGAGGTGTTCCAGGCACTGTCAGAGGTGTACCTGGAGGCTGTGTACCTGGGAGTGGCAGGTACCTGGGAGGCCAGGACAACTAGGAGGAAAGAGGCACCTGGGGTCAGAGGTGTACCAGGAGTTCTGAGGTGACCTGGGAGTGCAGAGGTGTACCAGGGAGGCAGAGGTGTACCTGGGAGGCCAGAGGTGCACTGAGTAATTCACCTGAGTGTCAGTGAGCACCTGGGAGGCCAGAGATACCTGGGAGTGTCAGAGGTGTACCTGGGAGTGTCAGAGGTGTACCTGGGAGTGTCAGAGGTACCTGGGAGGCTGTACCTGGGAGGTCGGAGGTGTACCTGGGAGTGTGAGAAGTGCACTGGGAATGTCGGCGGTGTACCTGGGAGGCCAGGGGAGAACCAGGAGTGTCTGAGGTGTACCTGGGAGTGTCAGAGGTGTACCAGGGAGGTCAGAGTGTACCTGGGAGTCGGAGGTACTTGAGAGTGTCGGAGGTGGACCTGGCAGTGCACCTGGGAGGCCAGAGGTGTACCAGGGAATGTCAGTGGAGTACCTGGGAGGTCAAGGTGTACCTGGGAGGAGGTGTACCTGGGAGTGTCGGAGGTACCTGGGAGTGTAAGAAGGCACCTGAGTGTCGGATAACCTGGGAGTGTCGGAGGAGCACCTGGGAGGTCAGAGGTGCACTTGGGAGGTCAGAGGTACCTGGGAGTCAGAGGTACATGGAGGCCAGAGGTGTACCTGGCAGTGTCAGAGGTAACCTGGGAGTGTCACAGGTGTGCCTAGGAGTGTCTGAGGTGTACCTGGGAGGTCTGGCTTGGGAATATCTGGGGTGTACCTGGGAGGTCTGAGGTGACCTGGGAGTGTCAGAGGTGACCTGGGAGTGTCAGAGGTGTACTCGGAGTGTCAGGGGTGCCCAGGAGTGTCAGTGGTACCTGGGAGTGTCAAGAGGTGTACCAGGGAGGCCGGAGGTGTACATGGAGTGTCAGAGGTGTACCTGGCAGTGTCAGCTGTACTGGGAGTGTCAGAGGTGCCTAGGAATGTCTGAGGTGTACCTGGGAGTGTCTGAGGTGCATACCTGGGAGTGTCAGGAGCACCTGGGATTGGAGATGCACCTAGGTGTGTCAGAGGTGCAACCTGGGAGGTCAAAGGTGCACCTGAGCATCAGAGGTGTACCTGGCAGGTCAGAGAAGCAATAGGGAATGTCAGGGGTATACCAGGGAGTGTCAGTGAAGTACCTGGGAGCTCTCAAAGGTGTACCTGGGAGTGTCGAGATGTACCTGGGAATATCGGAGGTGTACCTGAATGGAGGAGTACCAGGATAGTCAGGAGGTGTACCCAAAGTCTCAGAGGTGAACCAGGAGGTCAGGGAGTACCAGGAGTGTCAGTGAAGTACCTGGGAGATCAGGAGGTGTACTTGGGATTATCGGAGGTACCTGGGGTCAGAGGTGTACCTGGGAGTGTTGGAGGTACCTGGGAGTGTCACAGGAGGATTGTAAGAGCTGAACCTGGCACAGAGGTGTACCTGGGAGTGTCACAGGAGTACTGGATTGTCAGAGGTGTACATGGCAGTGTCAGAGGTGTACCTGCGAGTGTCGAAGAGATGTACCTGGAGTGTCAGAGGGGCCCAGAGGTCGGACATTTACCTGGGAGGCCAGCATGGACCAGGAATGCCAGGTAGTTCCTGGGAGTGTCAGAGGTACCTGGCAGACCTGGGAGTGTCGGAGGTGTACCTGGGAGGCCAGAGGCCTGGATTGTCAGAGGTACATGGCAGGCCGGAGGTGCACCTGCGAGTGTCAGATGTACCTGGGAGTGCCAGAGGTGTATTGGGAGTGCCGGACATTTACCTGGAGGGTCGAAGTGTACCAGGGAATGTCAGTGGAGTACTGGGAGTGAGAGGTGTGCCTGGGAGGCTGTGTACCTGGAGGTCAGAGGTGTACCTGGGAGGTCAGAGGTGAACCTGAAGTGTCGCAAGTGTACCTGAGGTGTGAGAAGTGTACCTGGGAGTGTCGGAGGTGTACTTGGAGTGTCGGAGGGACCTGGCAGTGTCAGCGTACCTGGAGTGTCAGAGGTGTACCAGGAATGTCAGTGAGTACCTGACAAATGTACCTGGGAGATCAGGAGGTGTAATTTGGGAGTGTCTGAGGTGTACCTGGGAGTGTCAGAGAGTACCAGGAGTGTCACAAGAGCACCTGAGGTGAGGGTGTACCTGCAGTGTGGAGAGGTGTACCTCAGAAGTGTCAGGAGGTGTACCAGGAATGCTCAGTGGAGCACCTCGGAGGTCAGAAGGTACCTGGGAGTGTCGCAGTGTACCTGGGAGGTCAGAGGTGTACCTGGGAGTGTCAGGAGGTGCACCAGGGAGTGTCAGAGGTGCACCTGAGTGTCGGAGGTGTACCTGGGAGTGTCTGGGGTTTATCTGGGAATATCTGGGTGTACCTGGGAGTGTCTGAGGTCTACCTGGGAGTGTCAGAGGCCTGGGAGTGTCAGGAGGTGTACCTGAGGGTTGTACCAGGGAGTGTCAGTGGAGCACCTGGGAGTGCCAGAGGTGCACTGGGAGTGTCGGGTGTACATGGAGGTCAGAGGTGGGCAGGCCAAGTGGTGCACCTGGGAGTGTCAGGAGGTGTGCCTAGGAGTGTCTGAGGCAGAGTGTCTGAGGTGCACCTGGGAGTGTCTGAGGTGTACCTGGGAGGTCAGAGAAGCTACCAGGAGGTCACAAGAGTACCTGGGAGTGAGAGGTGTACCTGCGAGGTGAGAGGTGTACCTAGAAGTTGTTGAGGTGTACCAGGGAGTGTCAGAGGTGTACTTGGGAGGTCTGAGGTGTACCTGGGAGTGTCTGAGGTGTACCTGGAGTGAGAGGTGCACCTGAGAGTGAGAGGTGTACCCAGGAAGTGTCTGAGGTGTACCAGGGAGGTCAGAGGTGCTGCCTGAGGTGTAACCTGGAGGCCAGAGGTGTACCTGGGAGGTCAGGGAAAACCAGGGAGGAGAGGTGTACCTGGGAGTGTCAGAGGTGTACCAGGAGGTCTGGAGGGTGTATCTGGGAGGTCAGAGGTGCACCTGGGATTGCTGTACCTGGCAGTGTCAGAGGTGTACCTGGGAGTGTCAGAGATACACCTGGGAGGTCAGAGGTGTACTTGGGAGTGTCAGTGGTGTAACCTTTGGGAGGCCCATGGAAATCTGGGAGGCTGAGGTACCTGGGAGGTCAGGAGTACCTGGGAGTGTCAAAGGTGTACCTGGGAGTATCAGAGGTGTACCTGGGAGTGTCAGGAGGTACCTGGGAGTCAGAGGTGTACCTGGGAGGTCAGAGGTGTACCTGGGAGGTCGGAGGTGTACCTGGGAGTGTCGGGGGAGGACCTGGGAGTGTCAGATGTACCTGGGAGTGTCAGAGGTGTACCTGGGAGTGTCAGAGGTGTACCTGGGAGTGTCAGAGGTGTACCTGGGAGTGTCAGAGGTGTACCAGGGAGTGTCAGAGGTGGGAGTGTCAGAGGTGTACCTGGGAGTGTCTGGGTGTATCTCGGAATATCTGGTGTACCTGGAGTGTCTGAGGTGTACCTGGGAGTGTCAGGTGTACCTGGGAGTGTCAGAGGAGCACTGGAGGTCAGGGTTGTACCAGGGAGGGTCAGGAGTTCCTGGGAGGCCAGAGGTGTACCTGGGAGTGTCGGAGGTGTACATGGATTGCCTGAGAGGTGTACCTGGCAGTGTCAGCGGTGTACCTGGGAGTGTCAGAGGTGTGCTTAGGGAGTCTGAGGTGTACCTGGGAGTGTCTGAGGTGTACCTGGGAGTGTCGAGAAGTACCAGGGAGTGTCACAGGAGTACCTGGGAGGTGAGAGGTGTATCAGGGAGTGTGAGAGGTGTAACCTAGAAGTGTCTGAGGTGTAACTAGGAGGTCAGAGGTGTACCTGGGAGTGTCTGAGGTGCCTGGGAGTGTCTGAGGTGTACCTGGGAGTGTCAGGGGAAACCAGGGAGTGAGAGAGGTGTACCTGGGATTGTCAGAGGTGCCAGGGAGTGTCTGAGGTGTATCTGGGAGTGTCAGAGGTGTACCTGGATTGTCAGAGCCCTGGCAGGCTCAGAGGTGTACCTGGGAGTGTCAGAGATATACCTGGAGTGTCAGAGGTGTATCTGGGAGTGTCGGACGCGTACCTGGGTGTCAGAAGTGTACCAGGAATGTCAGTGGAGAACTTGGGAGGTCAGAGGTGTACCTGGCAGTGTCGGAGGTGTACCAGGAGTGTCACAGGAGTACCTGGGATTGTCAGAGCTTACCTGGCAGTGTCAGAGGTGTACCTGGGAGTCTCAGAGATGTACCTGGATGTGTCAGAGGTGTATCTGGGATTGTCGGACGCTACCTGGGAGTGTCAGAAGTGTACCAGGAATGTCAGTGAGTACTGAGGGTCAGAGGTGTACATGGGAGTGTCAGAGGTGTGCCTGGGAGTGTGAGTGGCACCTGGGAGTGTCGGAGGTGCATTGGAGGCCGGAGGTGTAACCTGACAGTGTCAGCGGTGTACCTGGGAGTGTTAGAGGTGTACCAGGGAATGTCAGTGAGTCCAGGAGTGTCAAAGGTACCTGGGAGGCTCAGAGGTGTACCTAGGAGTGTCAGAGGTGTACCTGGGAATGTCAGGGGTGTACCTGGGAGTGTCTGAGGTGTACCTGGGAGGTCTGGTGTACCTGGGAGGTCAGGGACAACTAGGGAGGGAAAGAGCTGTACCTGGGAGTGTCAGAGGTGTACCAGGGAGTGTCTGAGGTGTACCTGGGAGGTTCAGAGGAGAACTAGGGAGGTCAGATGTGTACCTGGGAGTGTCAGAGGTGTACCTGGAGTATCGGAGGTTTACCTGGGAGGCCGGAGTTGTACATGGGGGTGTCGGAGGCAGACCTGGAGTGTCAGAGGCACTGAGTATCAGAGGTGTACCTGGTCAGAGGTGTACATGGGAGTGTCAGAGGTGTACCTGGGAGGTCGGAGGTGTACCTGGGAGTGTCACAGGAGTAGCTGAGAGTGTCGGAGGCCTGGGAGTGTGAGAGGTGTACCTGGAGTGGTCGGAGGTGTACTTGGGTGTGTCGGAGGTGTACCTGACAGTGTCAGCGGTGTACCTGGGAGTGTTAGAGGTGTACCAGGGAATGTCAGTGGAGTACCAGGGAGGTCAAAGGTGTACCTGGGAGTGTCAGAGGTAACTTGGGGAGGCAGAGGTGTACCTGGGAATGTCAGAGGTGTACCTGGGAGTGTCTGAGGTGTACCTGGAGTGTCTGAGGGTGTACCTGGGAGTGTCAGGGATAACTAGGAGGTCAGGGGATAACTAGGGAGTGAAAGAGCTGTACCTGGGAGTGTCAGGAGGTGTACTAGGAGTGTCTGGTGGTGTACCTGGGAGGCTCAGAGGTACTCAGGAGGCCTGATGTACCTGGGAGTGTCAGAGGTGTACCTTTGGAGCATCGGGAGGTTTCATCTGGGAGTGTCGGAGTTGTACATGGGGGTGTCGGAGGCGGACCTGGGAGTGTCAGAGGTGTACCTGGGAGCATCAGAGGTGTGCCTGGGAGAGTCAGGAGGTGCAAGGAATGTCAGGGGCATACCAGGGAGGGGTCAGTGAAGCACCTGGGAGTCTCTGGGGCAGGCCTGGGAGTATCGGAGATGTACCTGGGAATATCGGAGGTACCTGGGAATATCGAGGTGTAAATTTGTGGGATAGTCAGAGGTGTACCTGGGAGTCTTGTGAAGTGAACCAGGGAGTCTCAGAGGAGTACCCAGGAGGCCAGTGAAGCACCTGGGAGTCTCCAAAGGTGTACCTGGGAGGCATCAGGAGGTGCACCTGGGATTATCGGAGGCACCTGGGGGTGCTCAGAGGCACCTGGGAGTGTCAGGTGCACCTGGGAGTGTTGGAGGTATGTCTGAGTGTCAGTGGAGCACCTGGAATCTCCAAAGGTGTACCTGGGTGTACCAGATCGGAGGCGGCACCAGTGCCGAGGTGTACCTGGGAGTATCGCAGGTGCACCTGAGGTGTGAGAAGGCATCTGGGAGGCCGGAGATGCACTTGGGAGTGTCGGGTATCCGCAGTGTCAGCGGTGTACCTGGAGGCCGAGGTGTACCAGGAATGTCAGTGGAGTACCTGGGAGGCCAAAGGTGTACCTGGGATTAATGTGAGGTGTACCTGAGTGTCAGAGCTGTACCTGGGAGGTCAGGAGGTGTACCTGGGAGGTCAGAGGTGTGTCTGGGAGGTCGGAGGTAATTGGGAGGCCAGTGGAGTGTCTGGGAATGCCTCAGAGATGTACCTGGGAGTGTCAGAGGTGTACCTGGGAATAGAGGTGTACCTGGATTGTCAGGAGGTGTACCTTGGGAGGTCAGAGGTGCACCTGGGAGGTCGAGGTACCTTGGGAGTGTGAGAAGTGTACCTAGGAATGTGAGGTGCACCTGGGAGGTCAGAGGTGCACCAGGGAGCATCAGAAGGCACCTTGGGAGTGTCAGAGGCAGTAATTCTGGGAGTGTCGGATGTGCACTGACAGTGTCAGCGTGTAATCTGGAGAGTGGGGTCAGGAGGTGTACCAGGGAATGTGGAGTGAGTACCTGGGAGTGTCGGAGTTGTAATACAGGCAGGCGTGACCTGGGAGTGTCAGGTGTACCTGAGTATCAGGAGGTGTACCTAGGGAGAGTCAGAGGTGTACATGTAGAATGTCAGGGGTATACCAGGGAGGCCAGTGAAGGTCCTGGGAGTCTCAAAGGTACCTGGGAGTATCGGAGATGTGTACCTGGGAATGTCGGAGGTGTACCTGGGAATATCGGAGGTGTCGAGGTGTAATGAGTTCTGAAGTGAACCAGGGAGTGTCAGAGGAGTACCAGGGAGTGTCAGTGAAGCACCTGGGAGTCTCAAAGGTGTACCTGGAGGAGGTGTACCTGGGATTATCGGAGGCACCTGGGGGTGTCAGAGGTGCAACCTGGGAGTGTCGGAGGTGCAATCTGAGGAGCAGCCTGATTGTCAACAGCCTGTACCCGGCAGTATCTCGAGGTATACCTTGGGAGGTCAAAGATGTACCTAGGAGTGTCAGAGGAGGTGTATCTGGGAGTGTCGGACGTACCTGGGAGGCTCAGAAGTGTACCAGGGAATGTCAGTGGAGTACTTGGAGTGTCAGGTGTACCTGGCAGAGGTGTACCTGGGGAGTGTCGGAGGTGAACCTGAGTGTCACAGGAGTAACGGATTGTCAGAGGTGTACCTGGCAGTGTCAGAGGTGTACCTGGGAGGCCAGATGTACATGGAGTGTCAGAGGTGTATCTGAGCAGTCGGACACGTACCCGGGGAGGCTCAGAAGTGTAACCAGGGAATGTCAATAGTGATAATTTGGGAGGTGAGAGGTGCACCTGGAGTGTCAGAGGTGTACCTTGGAGGCCAGAGGTGCACCTGGGAGGCCTCAGAGGTGTTCCTGGGAGTGCCTGGAGGCAATCTGGGGGTGAGAAGTGCACCTGGGAGTGTCGGGAGGTGCACTTGGGAGGCCGAGGTGGACCTGGCAGTCAGCCAGGCCTGGGAGTGTCAGAGGTGTACCAGGAATCAGTGGAGTACCTGGGAGTGTCAAAGGTGTACCTGGGAGCATCAGAGGTGTACCTGAGTGCTGGGAGGTGTACCTGGGAGTGTCAGAGGTGTACGTGGAGGTCAGAGGTGTACCTGGATTGCTGGAGGTGCACCTTGGAGTGTCAGTGGAGTACCTGGGAGTGTCAGAGGATGTACCTGGGAGTGCCGTGTACCTGGGAGGTCAAAGGTGTACCTGGGAGTGTCAGAGGCACCTGGGAGTGTCAGAGGTGTACCTGGACTGTCGGAGGTGTACCTGGGAGTGTGAGAAGTGTACCTGGGAAATGTCGGAGGTGTACCTGGGAGTGTCAGGGGAGAACCAGGGAGTGTCTGAGGTGTCCCTGGGAGTGTCAGAGGCAACCAGGAGGTCAGAAGTGCACTGGGAGTGTCGGAGGTGTACTTGAGTGTCGGAGGTGGACCTGGCGTCAGCGGTGTACCTGGGAGGCCAGAGGTGTACCAGGAATGTCAGTGGAGCACCTGGGAGTGTCAAAGGTGTACCTGGGAGTATCAGAGGTGTACCTGGGAGTGTCAGAGGTGTACCTGGGAGTGTCAGGAGGGGTGTACCTGGGAGTGTCAGGAGGGGTGTACCTGGGAGGTGTGTCTGGGAGTGTCAGTTGCGTACCTGGGAGTGTCAGAGATGTGCACCTGGGAGTGTCAGGAGGTGTCTGGGAGTGTCAGTGTGTACCTGGGAGGTCAGAGGTGTACCTGGGAGGCTGAGGTGTACCTGGGAGGCCGAGGTGCACCTTGGAGTGTCAGAGGTGTGTACTCTGGGAGGTCAGGAGGTGTACCTGGGAGTGTCGGAGGTGTACCTGGGAGTGTGTGAGAAGTAAAATTTGGGAATGAGGTGTACCTGGGAGTGTCAGGGAATCTCAGGGGTCTGAGGTGTACCTGGGAGTGTCAGAGGTGTACCAGGGAGGCTCAGAGGTGTACCTGGGAGGCTGTGAGGCATACTCTGAGCATCGGAGGCTTACCTGGGAGGCCGGAGTTGTACCTGGGAGTGTCGGAGGCGGACCTGGGAGCGGTGTACCTGGGAGTATCAGAGGTGTACCTGGGAGAGCCAAAGGTGTACCTGGGAATGCTCAGGGGTATACCAGGTGTCAGTGAAGTACCTGGGAGTAAAGGTGTACCTGGGAGTATCGGAGGTGTACCTGAATATCGGAGGGTTACCGGGAGTCTCAAAGGTGTACCTGGGAGTATCAGAGGTGTACCGAATATCTGAGGTACCTGGAATATCGGAGGTGTACCTGGGAGTGTCAGAGGTGTACCTGGGAGTGTCGGAGGTGTACCTGGGAGTGTCACAAGAGTACCTGGGATTGTCAGAGCTGTACCTGGCAGTGTCAGAGGTGTACCTGGGAGTGTCAGGAGGTACCTGGGAGTGTCAGAGGTGTACCTGGGAGTGTTCGAGGTGTACCTGAGTGTCAGAGGTACCTGGGAGTGTCAGAGGTGTACCTGGGAGTGTCGGAGGTGTACCTGGGAGGGAGAAGTGTACCTGGGAATGTCGGAGGTGTACCTGGGAGTGTCAGGGGAGAACCAGGGAGTGTCTGAGGTGTACCAGGAATGTCAGGGTGAGTACCTGGGAGTGTCAAGGTGTACCTGGGAGTATCAGAGGTGTACCTGGGATTGTCAGGAGGTGTACCTGGGAGGTCAGAGTACCTGGGAGTGTCAGAGGTGTACCTGGGAGTGTCAGAGGTGTACCTGGGAGTGTCAGAGGTACCTGGGACTGCCTGAGGTACCTGGGAGGTGAGAAGTGTACCAGGGAATGTCGGAGGTGTACCTGGGAGGTCAGGGGAGAACCAGGGAGTGTCTGAGGTGTACCTGGGAGTGTCAGAGGTACCAGAGTATCAGAAGTGTACCTGGGAGTGTCGGAGGTGACTTGGGAGTGCCGGAGGTGGACCTGGCACTGTCAGCGGTGTACCTGGGAGTGTCAGAGGTGTACCAGGAATGCTGGGGTGAGTACCTGGGAGTGTCGTGTACCTGGGAGTATCAGAGGTACCTGGGAGTGTCAGAGGTGTACTGGGAGTGTCAAAGGTGTACCTGGGAGTGTCAGAGGTGTACCTGGGAGTGTCGGAGGTGTACCTGGGAGTGTCAGAGTACCTGGGAGTGTCAGAGATGTACCTGGGAGGTCAGAGGTGTACCTGGGAGTGTCAGAGGTGTACCTGGGAAGTATCAGAGGTGTACCTGGGAGTGTCAGAAGGGTACCTGGGAGTGTCGAAGGTGTACCTTGGAGGTCAGAGGTGTACCTGGGAGGTCAGAGGTGTACCTGGGAGGTCGGAGGTGTACCTGGGAGGTGAGAAGTGTACCTGGGAATGTCGGAGGTGTACCTGGGAGGTCAGGGGAGAACCAGGGAGTGTCTGAGGTGTACCTGGGAGTGCAGAGGTACCAGGGAGTGTCAGAGGTACCTGGGAGGCCAGATGTACCTAGGAGCACGGAGGTTTACCTGGGAGTGTCGGAGTTGTACCTGGGAGTGTCGGAGGCGGACCTGGGAGTGTCAGAGTTGTACCTGGGAGCATCAGAGGTAGCCTGGGAGAGTCAAAGGTGTACCTGGGAATGTCAGGGGTAAACCAGGGGTGTCAGTGAAGTCCTGGGAGTCTGGTGTACCTGGGAGATAGGAGGTGTACCAGACGGGAGGGTTACCTGGGAGTTTCTGGGGTGTACCTGGGAGTGTCAGAGGTGTACCTGGGAGTGTCAGGGGTGTACCAGGGAATGTCAGTGGAGTACCTGGGAGTGTCATAGGTATACCCGGGAGTGTCAGAGGTGTAACTGGGAGTGTCAGAGGTGTACTTGGGAGTGTGAGAGGTGTGCCTGGGCGTGTCTGAGGGGTACCTGTCAGTGTCTGAGGTGTTCTTGGCAGTTTCTGAGGTGTACTTGGCAGTGTCAGCGGTATACCTGGGAGTGTCAGCGGTGCACCTGGGAGCATCGGAGGTGTACCTGGGAGTGTCAGAGGTGTACCTGGGAATATCAGAGGTGTACCTGGGAGTGTCAGAGGAGTACCTGGGAGTGTCAGGGGTGTAACTAGGAGTCTCGGAGGTGTAACCTGGAATGTCAGAGGTGTACCAGGGAGTGTCAGTGGAGTACCTGGGAGTCTCAAAGGTGTACCTGGGAGTATCAGAGGTGTAACCGGGAATATCGGCGGTGTACCTGGGAGTGTCGGAGGTGTACTGGGAGTGTCGGAGGTGTACCTGGGAGTGTCACAGGAGTACCTGGGATTGTCAGAGGTGTACCTGGCAGTGTCAGAGGTGTGCCTGGGAGCAGTCAGAGATGGCCTGGGAGTGTCAGACGTATCTGGGAGTAAGCCGGACTTGTACCTGGGGAGGTTAGAGGTGTACCAGGAATGTCAGGGGAGTACTTGGGAGGCTTGAGGCCTGGGAGGCTAGAGGTGTACCTTGGAGTGTCAGAGGTGCACCTGGGATGTCAGAGTTGTACGTGCTAAGTCAGAGGTGTACCTGGGAGTGTGAGAAGTGTGCCTGGGAGTGTCGGAGGTGTACCTGGGAGTGTCGGAGGTGTACCTGGCAGTGTCAGCGGTGTACCTGGGAGTGTCAGAGGTGTACCAGGGAATGTCAGTGGAGTACCTGGGAGTGTCAAAGGTGTACCTGGGAGTGTCAGAGGTGTACCTGGGAGTGTCAGAGGTGTAACTGGGTATGTCAGAGGTGTACCTGGGAGTGTCAAAGGTGTACCTGGGAGTGTCAGAGGTGTACCTGGGAGTGACAGCGGTGTACCTGGGAGTGTCGAAGGTGTACCTGGGAGTGTGAAGGTACCTGGGAGCGAGATACCCAGAGGCCTGGAGGACTACCTGGGAGGCCAGAGGTGCACTTGGGAGTGTCAGAGGTGTGTCTGGGAGTGTCAATGGTATGGGCCTGGGAGTGTCTGAGGTGTACCTGGGAGTGTCATTGGTATGCCTAGGAGTGTCAGAGGTGCACTTGGGAGTGTCAGAGGTGCACCTTGGAGTGTCTGAGCTGTACCTGGGAGTGTCTGAGGTTTACCTGGCAGTGTCTGAGGTGTACCTGGCAGTATCTGAGGTGTAACTGGCAGTGTCAGCGGTGTACCTGGGAGTGTCAGCGGTGCACCTGGGAGTGTTAGAGGTGTATCAGGGAGTGACAAAGGAGTACCTAGGAGTGTCAGAGGTGTACATGGGAGTGTCAGAGGTGTACCTGGGAGTGTCAGAGGTGTACCTGGGAGTGTCAGAGGTGTACCTGGGAGTGTCAGAGGTGTACCTGGGAGTGTCAGAGATGTACCTGGGAGTGTCAGAGGTGTATCTGGGAGTGTCGGACGTGTACCTGGGAGAGTCAGAAGTGTACCAGGGAATGTCAGTGGAGTACCTGGGATTGTCAGAGGTGTACCTGGCAGTGTCAGAGGATTACCTGGGAGTGTCAGAGGAGTACCAGGGAGTGTCAGAGGAATACCTAGGAGTGTCAGAGGTGTACCTGGGAGTGACAGAGGTGTACCTGGGAGTGTCAGAGGTGTACCTGGGAGTGTCAGAGTTGTACGTGCGAGTGTCAGAGGTGTACCTGGGAGTGTGAGAAGTGTACCTGGGAGTGTCGGAGGTGTACCTGGGAGTGTCGGAGGTGTACCTGGCAGTGTCAGCGGTGTACCTGTGCCTGGGAGTGTCAGAGGTGTACCTGGAGAGTGTGTACCTGGGAATGTCGGGTATACCAGGGGTGCAGTGAAGTACTGGAGTCTCAGTGTACCTGGGAGTATCGGAGGTGTACCTGGGAATATCGGAGGGTTACCTGGGAATATCGGAGGTGTACCAGGAGTGTCAGTGTACCTTGGAGTCTCAGAAGTGAACCAGGAGTCAGAGGAGTACCTGGGAGGTCAGAGGTGTACCAGGGAGCGTCAGTGAAGTACCTGGGAGTCTCAAAGGTGTACCTGGGAGTATCAGAGGTGTACCTGGGAATATCTGAGGTGTACCTGGGAATATCGGAGGTGTACCTGGGAGTGTCAGAGGTGTACCTGGGAGTGTCGGAGGTATTTGGGAGTGTCACAGGAGTACCTGTGATTGTCAGAGCTGTACCTGGCAGTGTCAGAGGTGTACCTGGAGTATCAGAGATGTACCTGGTGTGTCAGAGGTGTACCAGGAATGTCAGTGGAGTACTTTTGAGTGTCAGAGGTGTACCTGGCAGTGTCAGAGGTGTACCTGGGAGTGTCGGAGGTGTACCTGGGAGTATCACAGGAGTACCTGGGATTGTCAGAGCTGTACCTGGTGTCAGAGGTGTACCTGGGAGTGTCAGAGATGTACCTGGATGTGTCAGAGGTGTATCTGGGAGTGTCGGACGCGTATCTGGGAGTGTCAGAAGGCACTGGGAGTGTCAGAGGTGTACCTGAGAGGCCGGAGGTGTACCTGGGAGTGAGAAGTGTACCTGGGAATGGAGGTACTGGGAGTGTCGGAGGTGGACCTGGCAGAGTTGGGCAACTTGGAATATCTGAGGTGTACCTGGGAATATCGGAGGTACCTGGGAGTGTCAGAGGTGTACCTGGTATCAGAGATGTACCTGGGAGTGTTGAGAGGTGTATGTGGGAGTAAGCCGGACATGTACCTGGGAGGTCGGCAAAATTAGGAATGTCAGGAGCACTTGGGAGGTGAGAGGGGTACTGGGAGTGTCAGAGGTGAACCTTGGAGGTCAGAGGTGTACCTGGGAGTGTGGAGAGTCACCTGGGAGTGCGGAGGCCTGGAGGTGTGGAGGTACCTGGGAATATTGGAGGCTTGGGAGTGTCGGAGGTGGGACCTGGTGAAATGAAGCAATACCGGGAGTGTCAGAGGTACCAGGAATGTCAGTGGAGTACCTGGGAGGTCAGTGAGTACCTGGGAGGTCAGGTACCTGGGAGGCTCGGAGGTGCACCTGGGAGTGTCAGAGGTGTACCTGGGAGGTCAGAGGTACCTGGGAGGTCAGAGGTGTACCTGGGAGGTGAGATGTGCACCTGGGAGGTCGGAGGTGTACTTGGGAGTGCCGGAGGTGTACCTGAGAAAAGCCAGGTACCTGGGAGTGTTAGAGGTACCAGGAATGTCAGTGAGTACCAGGGAGTGTCAAAGGTGTACCTGGGAGTGTCAGGAGGTGTACCAGGAGGTCAGGAGGTGTGTGTCACCTGGGAATGCAGGGGTGTACCTGGGAGTGTCTGAGGTGTACCTGGGAGTGTCTGAGGCACCTGGGAGGTCAGACAACTAGGAGT
>NW_024733556.1:0-2500 GCF_018991925.1 Homarus americanus | reverse complement strand
TTCTGGCCGGGTAATTTGTATGAATTTTATGAGCTAAAACAGGCAGTCAGGCAGGTGGCGGTGGGGCACCCAAAATAGCGCTCGAAATGACACTCACCGCAGATATGTGGAAAAAAACTGGTATTATGAAAGTTCATTTCTGGCGCGCAGGTAATCACAGATATGATAAATGCGTTATGAAAACTATGAAGGGGTAATACTGTATATATATATATATATATATATATATATATATATATATATATATATATATATATATATATATATATATATATATATATATATATATATATATATATATATATATATATATATATATATATATATATATATATATATATATATATATATATATGTCATGCTACTGCTAATCGTTCACCGAACAACATCTCGATCGCATATACGTATGGTGTGTGCATGTAAATGGATGAAAATAAATGAAGAAATCTATGTAAATCTACCCAAAAATACAGTTGAAAAACTTTTTTATAAAATGTACTACAGTACTGTACACTAATGTACAAAAATTTTTATCTCTTGAGCAAAATATATGACGTTTATATTCAAATTATTGGCTGTCTTGCAAGGATTCCAGCAATGCAAATTATAATCTCCTAACTTTAGTCTGAGATATTATAAAAGATAAAAGCTGTAAGCCTAAAAGGCAAGGGAGGGAGGGAGGGACTGACGGAGCCAGCCAGTCAGCGAGGGGTTGGGGGGGGGTTGAGGTGATAAGTTTGAGCCGAAGGTCTCTGTGTTTATTTAACAGTCCTACTAAGCTTCTCTCATTTTAAAATGCCAGTGATATGACCTAGGAGAATATAATTAACATTGCTGGGATTCTTGTAAGATACTGATTTATTTGAATATAAACATGTTGTAATTCGCACTAGACATAACAATTTTAGTACCGTAATCAAATTAGTACATGTGCACTCCAGCTTTGCACTAAGGTCATTTATTTCTTTTACGTTTATTTTAGTATGGTGTGTGCATGTAAATGGATGAAAATAAATGAAGAAATTTATGTAAATCTACCCAAAAATACAGTTGAAAAACTTTTTATAAAATGTACTACAGTATTGTACACTAATGTACTACATTTTTTATATCTTGAGCAAAATTTATGACGCTTATATTCAAATTAATCTCTGTCTTTCAAGGATTTCAGCAATGCAAATTATATTATCCTAACTTTAGTCTGAGATATTATATAAAATAAACATAAAGAAATCACCAATCATTTGTCTGGGAATACAAGGAGGGTAGGAAGATGGGGGGAACAGGGGGGGGAGGGGGCGGGAGGTGAGGTGACAGAATGTCTGGCGTTTGTTTGTTTATTTATTTATTTGAGATAAGATTTGACAGTTGGCGCTGAAGGCCTGCCTGAGTGTTTATTTATCATTGCTTAAGAGTGACTAAGCTCTTCTCATAATTTGCCACCCAAACGACCTGGGTGAATATAACTTACATTGGAGGGATTCTTGTAAGATAGTAATTTATTTGAATGCCTATACAAAAAAGATATATTTGCAATAGACATAACAATTTTAGTACCGTAATCATTTTGTACATGTACAATACAGGTTTGCACTTAGGTCCATTGTTACTGTACAATATTGACTAAATTCACTAGATAACGTACGCCTGGCAGCACAATCTATAAGAATACGCGATGCATACGTGACTGTGCCCGCTATAGGGCCATTTAGGTTCGCTATGTCCCATTATTTGAATGTTTTTTTCAATTTAAATTTTAATTGTTTATTCCTTGATAGAGGAAGCGGGATCCTAGTGCTGTCACTTGGTACCCCTGTACCATAACACCAGAAGCAACTGGCCAGTTTCACAAGTATATACAATACAGTACAATCATCCCTTGGTTATCGCGCCTAATTGGGACACCGCCGATAACGAAAGTACAGAACCTGTGGGATTTATTCTGATTGGTTCCAGGCACCCAAGTTTCCCATTTTACAACCATTTAGACCCACTAAATACATATATATAATGTTATGGTAAATATCATAAACACACATAGGCATGGCTAGGTTTATTACAAAGTGATGAAAAGGGTACGCTTAATACTGTAGTCCACAAAACATGTAGACATACTGAAAAACTATTGAAATACAATACAGTATATAGTACAGTACTTCATACTTACTGCACATTTGAACTGCACACTCCTCCTTGGATACAGAGTGTTCAGTTGCCACAAAGCACCATGGTTGTGTCTCTGCTCCACCTGGGTTACGGCAGTAGTTATGGCCACCAATAAGTTCTGGATATTCAGCTGTTCGCATGTAAAGTTGATTCTGACTCCAAGGCTCACAAATTCGTCCAAAGACTGTATGGCTCTCTGTTCCACGGTAAGTCTCGCCATTTCCTAAGTAGCACTTTTCATCTGAAATAATAATACTTGTGCAGAAAAACTCATCCACATTAAGTTGAAATATTCAGAGACTGTACAAATTGAATACTGTATATACTGTATTGT
>NW_024733555.1:0-17873 GCF_018991925.1 Homarus americanus | reverse complement strand
CAAGAGAGCCAATGACTGAGGCACTTCTCCTGATCTTATTGCTTGGGCAATACGATAAGCATAGGATTGATCTGTGCTGAGATCTTTGATGACTCCTTCAGACAACGCCGGAAGGGGAGGGCTAACTTCGACCTTTGGAAAGGTTGTATTTATTTCTAGTTGTGTTGCTTCATCCAGCATGATGCCAAGGGGACCTGACCACTTGTTGTTGCTCTTTGTAGGACCATCAAGTTCCTGGATGAGATGACGAAGAGGTAGCTCGCCTGTATGTAAATCACATACAATCCAAACAAGTCTTCTTCCTAGTTTTTTCTCTAAATGCGTCATTACACCCCCCTGCCATCCGGTGTTCACTGCAGTTGAATCTCCACCAACAGCCTGCAGTGAACTGCCAAGTCCTCTCTCCTGAACCCAACACAAAATATGATCAGCAATGACCTCTGCATGCTACTGCTTCGGGAGCAAAGCGAACAAAATCGACCACCAGGCTCGTGAACGACGTAGTTAGCGTGTTCTCGATGAGACTCCGGAAATCTCGTTCACTTTCACTTCAAAAATTAGGTCATCTATTCTTCCATCAAACAAAACACAGGAGAGCTTTCCCTCGCTTAAATCTTTTTCATGCCGATCAGATATTTCCTTCATTATTTTTTCTTGTGCTCTTCTAATTTTATTATGATCTATCACCAAAGATACATCCTCTCGGCTGATGAGGCCTGCATCTATCCAAGCGGCAGTTGCAATTTCTGCAGCCTCACGAAGTCCAGCATGGTGGCGAATACTAGCTAAAGCAATGTTTGAAATATTTCTTGTGTTGTATTTCATTTTCTTTGGTAAAGGTTCAGATGGCTCTTTGGAACTATCATCTGATGTTGCTTCCTGTTCATCAGAAGAACTATCAAAGAAGTGATAAACATCTTGACACAGCTCTTCCTCTCTTTGGATGGCTTCTTCACTTTTCATTTTCTTCTTTTGTTCCCTCTCTCGGATTTGTTCTCTCTTCTTGGCATTAGCAATCTGCTTCTTTGTTTCTGAATAATCTATTGAACCCATTTGCATACTTCCTTGGCCTTCTGCCTTTGTCCTCTGTGCCTTTATAAATTCAAGCTCTAAATCAGGGATCTTCTTTTCACGAGGACAACCACAATCAATGTGGGAATTATTTTCTCTCTTACCTGAGTGAGAACAGTTGGATTCAGAACATAATTGTATGGAGCACTTGCAGGTCAAAATGTTAAACAGAGTATCAAGTGTGTGCAGAAATTCATTTTTCCTGGCCAAGTTTCCTTTACCAAGTGATGTTTCAACTGCTTTGTGCCATAATTTCGTTAGTTTTAGCTCAATAGTTCGACACTGATTAATCACAGGTGGTTTGAATAGCGCATTAGCTTTTGTCCATTGATGCAGAAGAGGGACTATCATGTCATTTATGAGTTCTTTATCTGTATAGTTCCTTCTGTCCTTTGCATTTTGTCCTTTGCATT
Source organism: Homarus americanus (assembly GCF_018991925.1). Lineage (NCBI taxonomy): Eukaryota > Metazoa > Arthropoda > Malacostraca > Decapoda > Nephropidae > Homarus > Homarus americanus. The sequence continues at coordinate 16,389 of NW_024733555.1, read as the reverse complement.
TTTTTCTCGAAGGAGTAACCCTAATCTTAGCATGTCTCTCACTGTTGGAAGTTCTGATACAGGAAGCCCCTTCCCTTTACCAACTAGCAGGCTCAAGTGGGTTGACAACTGACTTCTTGTCTTCAATTTTGACATCTTCACACTATCTGACAAATAGAAAAATATTTCAATGTTTCATAATTCAATTGTTGTTTCAAAAAATATCAATTTGTTTATAAAAAATGCTGTAACAGAAATAACATAATAATTTCTTAGAACATAATGTTTTATACAATGATATAAGTAACTGCGACAATCAATATGCCCTACTTACAATAATTAAAATGTAGAATTCGTCTGGTAGAGTAGGTGCAAGTGCAATGAGAGCAAACCACCGTCTATGATATCTAGAAGGAGAGTGAGCCAGGCGCCTTATCCTCACGCTTGGTACAAGTCAAAACAAGAATTAAACTGTCCCACACGGAGAGCCTGTTCATGTTCATGTTCTGACATGCATATTGTACACAAGCTATAGAACCATAAAATACTCCATAATCCATATGCTTACATGAGATTAGCTAATATCAAGTGAATAATTCTAATCAAGTCTCATTAATTTGTTGAAATACTGATATTTGAAACTTTAAGGTATAATTGATGTAGGTGAGGGTTATTTCAATTCATTTTTGTTTGCTAATCTCAAGTTTAGACAAAGAGGCACAATATTTTGACTACCAAATTTGATTTTTAACATGTTGACAAAATTGACACATTCATTACACATACACTGACCATGGAATGCTGCAAAGCTATAATGTGTTATCAAGATATTGCACATTATAAGTTCATGTGTAATACATATATCTAAGTCTGAGTAGAATTTGAAGAGCTATTACACCACCTGTGCTCATTAGCTGTCATCACAGTAGTTGAATGTTTAGAGATTATATTTTATTTACTGTAATTAAAGTTTCAATACTCAAGACGTTCCACTAAGAGTCTTTCAACCTCAGGTAAGGGTCTTAAGACTTTTCATTTGTATCTTACACCCTGAGAAGTGTATCAACCACTTAGGTACTTAATTCTACAAGGAACTACAAGTTACACTCACGTAATACTTCATTTAATGTCAAACTTTATAGGAAATATTTTTCAAAGAATGTTACAATTTACACAAGTCACATTGGCTAAACGTCTTTCGGCTTACAGCAAACTTCTTGCAATGTCAAGATATTTTTCACTGCAGATATATCCATCATCACCACACACACACACACACACACACACACACACACACACACGCGCGCGCGCGCGCGCAAAGACAGAACTCCTGTATCCAGATTCTCAAAAGTTTATAAATTAAATTCTTCCCTAAAATTAAACAGACAATACATCTATTAATCATAGAGTATGTGAACAATATCGACGCCATATTGGTTATCATCTTTGAGTCATATAATTAGTTAGCTACATAGTGTTAATTATTTAGTTAAATAGGAAAAAATAATCTACTAGCGTGTGTTGTGACCAAAATAAATCAACATTGCATTTACTTTCTCCTCCAGGGGGCACTAAGTCTAGAAAAATGACACCATTGACATCTACATAAAGTGACTGACCAAGGGTAGATATTGGCTACCTTTTGTGTTACTTTGAGGTCGTAAGAACACACAGAGCTGCTCTTAAGGATGTTTACCACAATACACCTCAACCAGTTTCTCATTCACAAAAGTCAAACAATAAATCTGGTTCAAAAGATACACCGTAAATTTTATTAGAATACAATAATCAATTACTGTATTATTGCATTGAGGCGAATAGTCTTATGGTGTTAAGATGTGTTCTTAAGCCACGAAGGCAAACAAAAGGTATTCAATATCTGCCTTGGTTGACGATGATCTGTAGACGTTAGCAAGTCCTCCTCCTCCTGCTCTCGAGTAAGGTAAAGAAGGCCTCACCTGACCAAAATTGTTAATTAAGATAGATTACATGAAGATTAACCCTCCCAGCTTATTTCAACTAATGATTAACCTAACGCTACATGGGAAGTTAAGTTAGGTTAGATTAAGTTAGGTTAGGTTAGGGTAGGGTAGGGTAGGGTAGGGTAGGGTAGGGTAGGTCAGGTCAGGTCAGGTCAGGCAGTGCCAGTGTAGTTAATCTTGAGGTTAAATAAACTAGAGGCTAATCTTCACATGAGCCACTAAGACACTTTGACGGAGGCGGTTACGTACAGCAGGAAAGCTCTGATAACATATAATGTACAGTATATACCGTTTAAGTTGCGTCAGCAGCTCTATATACCACTTATTGACCTACTCATTCACTGCCGTAGAAATATTTACTTCTAACAGGTTTCTATATGGTTCCCAGTCATTATAATACGACCTTGTAAAATCAAATGATCTAAATTAAACTAAACTTATCCAACAACTTATTAGCTAACAAATCCTTCACAAAACACGAGAGTATGTAAATCAAAAAGTTCGCAACTAACTTAATTCTATCAATATAATTATTATAACCAAAAACCATTTAATTAAAACCTAACCTAAACACCAAGTGCCACAAACAGAAGCAAAAAAAACACCTTTAATATTAATGTGTATAAGCCCTGTAACCCATCAACCTGCAATGCATGATCAATTCACTATGCTGGAAGCTCTATACGTACTATGACACTGTTACTCACTGCTGAGAAATACTGTAATGTAATGTTCTAGAAATGAATTGTAATCACAATTACGATTTATTTATTTTATTTTTCATTTATTTTTTATTCTTGGTCCATACTGTAAACACCGCCCGCTCGTGAGTCCCGTCAGCCATTTTGTTCTAACTTTCGGGGATTCTAAAATAAACTATATATAAATAAATAAATAAATAAACAAATAAAACAAGCATCTTTTGTTTTTCTAACCCATGAGCTGTGAGTCTTCATTATATACTTCAACATTACTGTAAACTAAGGCTAGAGAGGGTGTGTACAGCACTAGTGGAGCCAAGACGAGAAGGTATTTCAAATCCCTAAAGGGTTTTACAAGTGGAGAGTCTTACAAGTGGAGGGTCTTACAGGTGGAGGGTCTTACAAGTGGATGGTCTTATAGGTGGAGGATTTTAATAAGGATAAATACAGCAAGTCTTACAGTTGAATCAGCGAAGTCGAGGAAAACTCTTAAGAGTCATGTAACTTCTACCTGATGTTACCTGTAATCAAGCTAAGGTATATGTAAGAAGAATATTATCTCGTTACTATCCATTCCTCTTCCACTATCCTGCGAGGTGGTGTATTAATAGGCACAGATACTCATGATAAAGAAGGAATAAAGAGAAAGACGCAAGATACCTATAAAATGCGACAGAATATACCTACACATGCGTAATCCTAACCCATCCCAACCCAAACCAACCCTATCCTACCCTCAGCTTCACCACAGTACACAAAGTCGCCCTTGTATCAGAGCACGCATACCGCCCTAAGACACATTTGAATCGGATGGTCGTTGACGGTTTTATTTCTTCGGCATAAACCAGTAGGCCAATTAGTTCAGGAATAGCGAGTCAAAATATTTCAATCATTGCTCATGACCTCCAGTATTGATATTTACTCGTTGTCTATATCAATCACATTTTATAATGAAAATAAAAATATGGTTAGTTAATAGTAAACAAAAGAAATTATACTTAGAAAAAAAGATACTTAAGATACTCAAAAATGAAAACACTTTCTTGAGCACTTTTAAATGAGACAAAATAAACGGATGACAGACGTATAACTATATGGATATTATGACATGCATTATTATCAATACAGAGTAAGCTATTGTGTCTTCTAGAACCACCACATAATATGCAAATGTTGTAAAATTGTGCTTAATTTAGCATCAACTGTCATTTTAAACCTTGGCACCTGTAGATTAAAAAAATATATGGTGATATTTTTTCTGATGGGATAAAGGTCGTATTTGTCCAGAGAAGTAAGAGAGGAAAAAATTCACTTGAGAGGCATGACGCACAGAGTGTCTAAGGTGATTAAAGATCATATACTACCATTTGGGTTTTCAAATTAAGTTCATTACATAAAATATCAAACTCATAAAGATTACAAAAGAACAGAACACCATGAGCTCTCTACAGCTATTGTCAGCTGTCAATATGCTGATGTGCAGAAGCTACACAATGTTATTGGTGACTGTAATCCCAGGAAAATGATGCTCTTATAAACTTGGTAACTGGAGCTGTAATGCCAGAAAATGCCAAATATGACAATCTATGAGCATATGAAGTTGGAAGACAAAATTATGAAAATTTTGTCAAGGAACGTATTGTTGGTCCATTGAGCATCTGGGAAAAGCTGTCCAAGGTTAATCTACTGTCGTGGAAAGCAGCAAATAAGACTTCAACCATTAAATTGCTATCACAAGTTATAGAACTTAAGCAGGACATACAGTATGTGCATCACAGAAGGGCAGCACTGTATATATCAAGTCACCAGACACTGATGTGTTTGGCATATTAAAGCAGCCTCAATTTGGAGAAAATACAAGTATGATAACAGGAACTGGTGAGCGACGACACATTGGGCAGAGAGCCTTACAGGTTTCCATGCCTTCACAGGATCTGACTGCATTGGAAAATTTGTTGGCAAAGGAAAGAAAGCATGTTGGAGCACTTTGATGAAATCTAACACAAAAGTCCAAGATGCATTCAAGATGCTGAGTAGACCAAATGCCCTCCAGCAGACATGTACAGTATATTGGTCTAGAGGAATTTGTATTTAAGCTCTACTGTCCACGAATGACTTTCACTAAACTGTCAAAACTTAGATGGCATCTCTCAAGATAACGCAGGCAGAAGCTGGAGAACTACCAGCGACTGCAGCAACTCTAAAGTATCATATATTGAGAGGAAAGTATCAAGCTCTTCTGTGGTCTTGTGATGCAGACAGTGAAATGCTTTCACAATTAGAGCATGGCTGGAAGATTGACAATGACTGTTTCATACTAGTAATATCAGACCAACCACCAGCTCCAGAAGCAATCACAGAACTTGTTAAATGTGATGTGGCGTCAGGAAAATGATCATTGTCATGTTCATACAGAAAGAATCAGGTTAATAGCATGACATGCACCGAAAGATGCAACTGCCGCTATGGACATGAGAAATGCCTGTTAAGGTAACAAATGCAAGGTACAGAAGACTCTAATGACGAGGACCGAAGCAATGTCAATAATAAATTTTGCACTCTAAAAGGCTGGTTACGATGTATAACACCAAACTTTTTAATAAATATAAAAAACGGTGGTTCTAAGCCAGATAATGGTAAAGTATGTGTTTTACCTGCATTTGTCTTTAAAGTAAATTAATTACCATTGCACTTCTGGGTTAGAGACAGTGATGATATATGGTTAAGCTTGGTAAATGAATAATTTAAGATATTATAACAGCATTCATAATATATTACGTTAAATTGTAATGATATAATACTACATGTTCATAGGTTATTAGTCATGTTTTAAGTTACTTAGGAGTTAATGGTAATACGCCTGTGGTTCATTACGCCGCTCTTTGATAAAACTTCTTTAATGGCATAAAACTTATAATAAACCGTTCAGAAAAAATTACACCACAGTTCCTTAACATAGTTTATAAGGATTATTACGATGTATGGTGTCAAAAATTAACATGAAATTTTTACGGGATTACTTAAGCTCCTACACTAAAACCTGCCGACCTAACCTAACCTTTTTTACCCACCTCCACCTACTTACCTAACCTGACATAATCTAACCAAACCTGACATAATCTAACCTAACCAGACATTATCTAACCTAACCTGATATAATCTAACCTAACCTGACATAATCTAACCTAACCTGACTTAATCTAACCTAACCTGACGTAATCTAACCTAACCTGACATAATCTAACCTAACCTGACATAATCTAACCTAACCTGACATAATCTAACCTAACCTGACATAATCTAACCTAACCTGACATAATCTAACCTAACCTGACGTAATCTAACCTAATCTGACATAATCGAACCTAACCTGACATAATCGAACCTAACCTCCCCGTCTGCCATAAGCTAACCTAATCAAACCTAACTTTCCCACCTACCGACCGTAACCTATCTACTTATTACCTACCTAACCTAACTTAACTTAATCCAACCTGACCTAATCTAACCTAACCTATTGAAACTTAACTTAACCACCTACCTCATCTAACACCACTTTGTAATCTCTTTGCACTACAGCTCACAGGATGAGTATGGGGGGCACAATAAACTAGCCTCTAACTGGCAAAATTAACAAAACTAACCTAACCTAACCCAACCTGACTTTACCTAACCTGATCTGATCTATCCAACTTAAACATCTTAGAATATATAATAAAGCCGCTAGGTTAATTTAGGCTAAATATGGTTGATTCATATTTCGTTTTGACAGAAATTCCCGGCAAAATAACGTATCTATATTGAGAACCACCGCCATGTTGGTTCCACGTTAACAAGACACGGATACACTACAGAATAACCCGCGTTCGTTTAACCTCAATTACTACAGTTTACTTTATAATCTTACTTCACAATCTTCACTACATCTCACTTCACAATCTTCACTACATCTCACTCACAATCTTCACTACATCTCACTCCACAATCTTCACTACATCTCACTTCACAATCTTCACTACATCTCACTTCACAATCTTCACTACATCTCACTTCACAATCTTCACTACATCCCACTTCACAATCTTCACTACATCTCACTTCACAATCTTTACCACATCTTACTTCACAATCTTTACCACTTCTTACTTCACAATCTTCACTACATCTCACTTCACAATCTTCACTACATCTCCTTCTTCACACATCTCACTTCACAATCTTCACTACATCTCACTTCACAATCTTCACTACATCTCACTTCACAATCTTCACTACATCTCACTTCACAATCTTCACTACATCTCACTTCACAATCTTCACCATATCTCACTTCACAATCTTCACTACATCTCACTTCACAATCTTCACTACATCTCACTTCACAATCTTCACTACATCTCACTTCACAATCTTCACTACATCTCACTTCACAATCTTCACTACATCTCACTTCACAATCTTCACTACATCTTCACTTCACATCTCACTTCACAATCTTCACTACATCTCACTTCACAATCTTCACTACATCTCACTTCACAATCTTCACTACATCTCACTTCACAATTTTCACTACATCTCACTTCACAATCTTCACTACATCTCACTTCACAATCTTCACTACATCTCACTCCACAATCTTCACTACATCCCACTTCACAATCTTCACTACATCTCACTTCACAATCTTCACTACATCTCACTTCTCAATCTTCACCACATCTCACTTCACAATCTTCACTACATCTCACTTCACAATCTTCACTACATCTCACTTCACAATCTTCACTACATCACTTCACAATCTTCACTACATCTCACTTCACAATCTTCACTAAATCTCACTTCACAGTCTTCACTACATCTCACTTCACAATCTTCACTACATCTCACTTCACAATCTTCACTACATCTCACTTCACAATCTTCACTACATGTCACTTCACAATCTTCCCTACATCTCACTTCACAATCTTCACTACATCTCACTTCACAATCTTCACTACATCTCACTTCACAATCTTCACCACATCTGACTTCACAATCTTCACTACATCTCACTTCACAATCATCACTACATCTCACTTCACAATCTTCACTAACACCATCCTTCATCACTACATATAACATCCATCATCACTACTTATAACACCATCCATCATCATCACTACATATAATACTATCCATCATCACTACATATAACACGATCCATCATCACTACATATAACACCATTCACCATCACTACATATAGAACCATCCATCACGACATATAACACCATCCAACATCACTACATATAACACCAACCATCATCACTACATATAACATCATCCAGCATCACTACATATAACTCCATCCATCATCACTACATATGACACCATCCAGCATCACTACATATAACACCACCCATCATCACTACATATAACATCATGCATCATCACTACATATAACACCATCCATCATCACTACATATAAAACCCACCTATCATCACTACATATAATATCATCCATCATCACTACATATAACACCATCCAACATCACTACATATAACACCACCCATCATCACTACATATAACATCATCCATCATCACTACATATAACTCTATCCATCATCACTACATATAACACCATCCTGCATCACTACATATAACACCAACCATCATCACTACATATAACATCATGCATCATCACTACATATAACACCATCCATCATCACTACATATAAAACCATCCTATCATCACTACATATAACATCATCCATCATCACTACATATAACACCATCCATCACTACATATAGAACCATCCTATCATCACTACATATAATATCATCCATCATCACTACATATAACACCATCCAACATCACTACATATAACACCACCCATCATCACTACATATAACATCATCCATCATCACTACATATAACTCTATCCATCATCACTACATATATCACCATCCAGCATCACTACATATAACACCAACCATCATCACTACATATATCATCATGCATCATCACTATATATAACACCATCCATCATCACTACATATATTACCCTCCTATCATCACTACATATAACACCATCCATCATTACTACATATAACGCCATCCTTCATCACTACATATAACACCATCCATCATCACTACATATTATAACACCATCCATCATCTCTACAAACACCAGTCCTCAACACTATAGTGATAAACAGAGCTTCATTTTGTTGTCAATTTCTTTAAATTCCAACCTTATTAAACCGTAATTCTTTCTGTATGGTCAAATTTTGATTTGACCTCAGTGAGAGAGCTGTTAGTGTCAGTAAATCACAATGGTGTTCCGACGCACTGTAACAAAAGTTTCAAAGGTTGAGGTGAAGCCTTGCCAGGTGAAGGAGAAGGGCCCCCGATCTAACAAACTGCAGACCACAAAGCACACTAAACCTCAAAACAACAAGAAGAAGAAGGAAACTACCACTTTCTGCCATGTACAAAAGGACCAGTACCTGCCATGGGGAGACTACATCTTCACTGGGAAAAAGACAAAGAACAACAAGAAGCGTTGACCCAACATTTCTGATATTTAAAAATAATAAAAAACATATTAATTGATTTTGTTTGTATTATTTATGCTTTTATTATTTTCAACTGTAAACGTGCTGTTTTGGGAATATATTTTGAGTTACATAATATTTAGGTACAGCAGTTTATTTCACTGTATCTCCTTGTGTGAGTGTGTGGGTAGTGTGTGGATAGTGTGTGGGTACTATGGGTGTGTGGGCATTATGGAGAACTAGTCATGGCTAACTGTGACCCTATATACGGGTTACATCGGCCTTAACGCCCTTGTCTCAGCGCTATCTCATATATCCAAATTTCACATATTTGAAAGTATTAGATAACCAAAATATCTGGAAAATATTTAGTTAAAAATACAAATAATAAAACAAAATCGAAAACAGAAAGAAAAACAATACCCGTGAAAGTGGAAATAAGGAGGAGGCAGAGCAGACGATACACAGGAAGGCAGTAATCATCATCCCCGTGTGAACCAGCCAGAGAAGAACTCCTTCGCCTCACCGTCCACCCATATACGATCAGCTGAGTGAAGTTGCCTCGTGTTGCAGTAAACTTTATCTGTAAAAGGACAATTTACTTTTACTTTTGTTGTTTATCTTACTGTTTATAACTGTTTATTTTCTCTTACATAATGTACACTAAGTATGGGAGTGTACAGTAAGTTATACCGGATGGCAACAAATTCACATTCGTCTTGCAAATATTAAAACATTACCCTAACAACAGTATTGTATAACAACACGAGCTAAAGTGATGTGTAAAAAGGTGGGTTGCAAAAAAAGAAATATTATTCTTTTAAGTCTTTTTCAGTTTGTTCAGTGATAACAACATTATAGGTCATATTTCATGCAGTATGCACAGTCACCCAGCACTACACCTTCCTCATCCACCCCCTACACCTTCCTCACCCATCACTACACCTTCCTCATCCACCTCTCCACCTTCCTCACCCAGCGCTACACCTTCCTCATCCACCACTTCACATTCCTCATCCACCACTACACCTTCCTCACCCAGCACTACACCTTCCTCACCCACCTCTACACCTTCCTCACGCAGCACTACACCTTCCTCACGCAGCACTACACCTTCCTCATTCACCCCTACACCATCCTCACGCAGCACTACACCTTCCTCACCCAGCGCTACACCTTCCTCACCCAGCGCTACACCTTCCTCATCCACCACTACACATTCCTCATCCACCACTACACCTTCCTCACCCAGCACCACCTTCCTCACCCACCTCCTACACCTTCCTCATTCACCCCTACACCTTCCTCCACGCCTTTCACCTTCCTCATCCACCCCTACACCTTGCCTCACCCAGCACTACACCTTCCTCATCCACCCCTACCTTGCCTCACCCAGCACACCTTCCTCATCCACCCCTACACCTTGCCTCACCCAGCACTACACCTCCCTCATCCACCACCACACACCATCCACCACACCTTGCCTCACCCAGCACTACACCTTCCTCATCCACCCCTACCTTGCCTCACCCAGCATTACACCTTCCTCATCCACCCTACACCTTGCCTCACCCAGCACTACACCTATCTCATACACCACCACACCTTTCCTCACCCAGCACTACACCTTCCTCATCCACCCCTACACCTTGCCTCACCCAGTACTACTCCTTCCTCATCCACCCCTACACCTTGCCTCACCCAGCACTACACCTTCCTCATCCACCCCTACACCTTGCCTCACCCAGCACTACACCTATCTCATCCACCACCACACCTTTCCTCACCCAGCACTACACCTTCATCATCCACCACCACACCTTGCCTCAGCCAGCACCACACCTCAGCCCTCATAACACTAGTACACTGTGTAGGCGTATGAGAGGATCACTTCCTATAGAAGAGCCCAGTGTAAATTTATCTAAGCAATCAAACTTTCTTTCTCATCCTGTGTTCATTATAAGTTTTGTATGCATATTAAGAGCTTGAATCCTTATATTTTCAAGATCTATCTTAAACATGAAGCTTACTTAACAGCTTGTGGTTATACCCAGGCAGAATTTCAAGAGAATAGCTGTATATAAGCACTTAGTGTCTCCGGGGTGGTTAGAATATGTTTTTCATACTGGAAAAATATGCAGCTTTCAGGGCCTTACCATTTTTATTATGAGTAGCAATAAACATTAGATGTGGTGTTTGCAGTCAAATGGGTTTAAGTCCTAATAGGCCCGAGTCTAACCTAACCACAGTGCTAGTATACAGGATAAGTTGAGCGAGGTTATGTTGGCATTAATCAGAACTTAGGACCCAGGCGACCAGTGGATGTTGATGCGCTAACCTCCAAGATTTTTTTAATAATCAGGCGTCCCTCAGTTCAACCTTCTATTAAATATTAGTGTTTACATGTGGAATTATTTAATACAGTTTGACAGTTTCTTTATCGGCAACAAGAGTAGTGAATAAAATATACGAGAAACGAAAAACAAAATAAAGTAGAAAAAAAAATAGATAAAAGGAAAATATAATTCCATTCCATCACAGACAATCACGGCCCCTCTCTCCCATTCACCTCTTCCATATTGACTACTAAAGGTATCATCATGACTCATAACACTAACACACACACACACACACACATACACACACACATGATCCAGATCTGTCCCTCATTTTTGCAGACTCTTCCCTCTATCCGCAACTCCATTAGTCCCTCCTCCACCATCACAAGGGGAAGTGTTTCCCAATATTACCCGCGAGGAAGGAAGGAACCAGAGAGAGATTTTCTCCTGGGGTACAGAATGAATTTTTAGTCTTTTTCAAGTTTTACGGAAGAGAGAGGATAGGAAGAAACTGGTTCACAAATATGTGGTGGACGAGTGGAACAAGCTTAGCAACTTTGTAGTAAGTGCGGGAACTCTGGAAAGTTTCAAAAGGAGGCTAGATAGATTCATGGATGATAGAGAGTGGTAGTAACTCTCGACAGGAGCTGCCATGCACAGGCCAACCGGCCTATTGCAGACTCCATATTTTCTTATGTTCTTATGTTCTTATCTATCTATCTATCTATCTATCTATCTATCTACTGTATTTATCTATTTATATCTATTTTATTAACTCACCTGTACCATTAATCATCAGTTTATTTATCTTAATCTTTTTCCCATTTTGATTTATTCCTCTTAACTATGTATGTATCTACACCCACAAACAAACCTACTATCCACGCCCTACACCCACAAACAAACCTACTATCCACGCCCTACACCCACAAACAAACCTACTATCCACGCCCCACACCCACAAACAAACCTACTATCCACGCCCCACACCCACAAACATACCTACTATCCACGCCCTACACACCCCTGAGCAACCTACTATCCGCCCTACACACAAACAAGCCCACTATCCACGCCCTACACCTGAAACAAACCTACTATCCACGCCCCACCCCTGAAACAAACCTACTATCCACGTCCCACCCACAAACATGCCTACTATCCACTCCCTACACCTAAACATACCTACTATCCACGCCCTACACCCACAAACAAACCTACTATCCGCCTACGCCTGACATGCCTACCTCCACTCATACACCCTACAAACCTATCACACTTTCACCCTGAGCAAACTTCTACTATCCACTCCCTACTTACAAACAAACCTACTATCCACGCCCCACACCCACAAACACACCTACTATCCACGCCCCACACCAACAAACAAACCTACTATCCACGCCCTACACCCACAAACAAACCTACTATCCACGCCCTACACCCACAAACAAACCTACTATCCATGCCCCACACCCACAAACAAACCTACTATCCACGCCCTACACCCACAAACAAACCTACTATTCACGCCCTACACCCACAAACAAACCTACTATCCACGCCCTACACCCACAAACAAACCTACTATCCACGCCCTACACCCACAAACAAACCTACTATCCACGCCCTACACCCACAAACAAACCTATTATCCACGCCCTACACCCACAAACAAACCTACTATCCACGCCCTACACCCACAAACAAACCTACTATCCACGCCCTACACCCACAAACAAACCTACTATCCACGCCCCAAACCCACAAACAAACCTACTATCCACTCCCTACACCCACAAACAAACCTACTATCCACGCCCTACACCCACAAACAAACCTATTATCCACGTTCTACATCCACAAACACACACTACCCACCACCTACACCCACAATAGAGTAAAGGAGGAATACAGAGTGTACTTACTCAGGGTAGCCATACCACTCTGGGTGGTTGATCCTTAGTGCAGCAGGAAAGAGAAAAATTATAAGTGGGTCATTCTATTCCTCGTGTGATGGATGGATGGATGGATGGATGGGAGACTGAATGGGAGGATAGATGGGTAGATGGGGGACTGAATGGGAGGAGAGATGGGTAGATGGATGACTAAATGGGAGGAGAGATGGGTAGGTGGGTGAATCGGTGGATGGATAAACAGCTAACTGGATGAATGGACATATGGACTTGGATGGCATATTTGGATGTAAGACCCTACGATATGAAGAACATTTTGGACGTATAAACCAATGACAATTAACACCATTTTGGATTTACATCACAGGAAACAGGTAAAACATTTCTGTGATCGTTCTTCAATAATTCCATACGCCAACCTTACCTGCATTTATCTCGATATCAGTATAAAATTTTAGTGTTAATTTCAGCATCGGAATCAATCAATCAATCAATCAATCAATCAATCAATCAATCTCTCTCTCTCTCTCTCTCAAGATGGAAATTTCATGACGTAAAATCCGATGAAAACTCGACCCTGTTTATACGTGTTGCTTCGAGGTTTTGTTTTCACGTTAACCTCATGTTTCGTTTCGATAAATGACACATATCACAGGAGGTGAACTACAAACTGAACTTTGACCTGGCACCGACGACCGACCGACGGAAGATGGGGCTTCGGGTTTAGTCGTATCCCATTTGAGAGTTTTATGAATGTGAAGCCCCGAATTAGTCAACAAACCCTACTGCTCAATTTGGATTCGAACTTGTGCATCTTGTTATTGAATCAGAACCTTATCTCACACATATATAGGGGTTAGGTTAGGTTGGGTTGGGTTAGGTTGGGTTAGGTTGGGTTGGGTTAGGTTAGATTGGGTTAGGTTAGGTGAGCCGTGTCCATCACAACCAGACAATTATCCCCGTCCATCAGATCTTCCCTTTAACAAATCCTCAACATAAAAGACAAATTCACCTCCATGTGTTAAAATCTTACTACACTACATTACCGTCACCACTATACCAAACCTGTGTAATATTAACATACTAATACACTATAAAGACATCACCAAATCCATCAATAAACAGTACATCTTCCTTTACACTTGATTAGAAAGAAAAACAAGAAAATATGCCCAGAATCTCAAATTCATTCACTAACATTACGAAAAATTACAAGAGTTAAGAGTCAAAGCAAGATATGTACTGTACGCAATGTTGATGTTATTTTGTTCGCCATCATTGTGTCCTAAAGTTAATCTGTTTTGTGAAGTAAATCCTCGGACTTGGGAACAAATCATCATGTGTACCTTTGAGTATTCAGGTCTTGATCCATTTCCTTGATGTCTACCGTTTGGAACAGGTAACACCACCACAATTGTTTTAACCAAGACGAAAGCGGACGAAAAAAAAAGCTTCTACAAATATCAAGTATTAATTTTCTCTCTTTACAGGATCTAATACTCTTGGAAATGTGTTTAAATTAATCTGATTTGTTTTCATTTATTGTCGATCCTTTATAAGAGGACTTGTGGATCCCCCGAGCCTATCCGGCCATTTTGTTTAAATTTTTCGGTCGCTCTAAAATACCATTAAAACAATATTGAGTATAATCGTTTGGCTCAACTGATGATTTCAAACATGTCCCAACATTTTTTGCCTCAACTCCACATTCTGTAACTCATTTAGGTAGATGTCCCTCACTACACATACACTGGACTATGTGTAATGTTGCAGCTAATGTGTTATCAAGATATTGCACATTATAAGTTTATGTGTGGTCATTATTATATCAAACGGAGGAATTTTAAAGAGCTATTACACCACCTGTATCATTAGTTGTCGCCAGGTGAAGGAATATTTAGGTAGATTATATTTTATTTACTGTAATTTAAGTTTCAATACCTAAGACGTTCCACTATAAGAGTCTTTCAACCTCAGGTAAGGTCTTAAGACTTTCTACTCTAGGTCTTACACCCTGGAGTAGCTGTATCGTCCACATAGGTAATTACTCCACAAGGAACCACAAGTTACACCTTGACGTAATACTTCATTTACTGCCAAACTTTATCGGGAAATATTTTTTCACAAAGAATTTCAAGTTACAATTTCACATAATAAGTTACATTGCAAACGTTCGTTCGGCTTACAGTTAAACTTTGCAATGTCAAGATATTTTTTTCACTGCAGAGGAAAGTATCCGTCATCATCATCACCACACACACACACACACACGCAAAGACAAAACTCCTGTATCCAGATTCTCAAAAGTTTATAAATTAAATTCTTCCCTAAAATTAAACAGACAATACATCTATTTGGTGGTTACAAGTTCCCCAAAGAATGCAGTGATGGGTAGGGAAACACTGTGTAACACTGAAGTCCGTTTATTATGGATGATAGAAATACAAGTGGTGACTCGCGTGTGCCATGCACGGCTCACACAGTCAGACTAAGGCTGCCTTGCCATATGGCAGCCTCGGGGCAATGTTGCCACATAACGTGCAGTGTTGCCACGTGATTATATATATAAATGCTACTCGGCACAGTAGCTTATATACAGGGTTGCTACTCGGCACAGTAGCTTATATACAGGGTTGCTACTCGGCACAGTCGCTTATATACATAACCTACATCTCCCTCCCCCCTCACGCTCATAGTCTTTGTCTTGAGCGGACTTCTTAGTCCTAAGTTGCTCCGGCGTCGAGGTGCACTGTGGGGCGGATCCTCGTCAGGTGTAGGTGACTCGTCCTCGGTCAGGGGGCCAGCAGCAGGGGGTGGGACTGGCCGGAGGAAGCGGCGGTTCCTCCACCAGACACGGCTGCTCGGCATCCTGACCTTGTAGTCCCGCGACCGGCCGACGCCCATCACTATGCCCACCTTGTCCCAAC
>NW_024733554.1:0-7373 GCF_018991925.1 Homarus americanus | reverse complement strand
TCATCAGTACATATAACATCCATCATCACTACTTATAACACCATCCATCATCATCACTACATATAATACTATCCATCATCACTACATATAACACGATCCATCATCACTACATATAACACCATCCACCATCACTACATATAGAACCATCCACCACGACATATAACACCATCCGACATCATTACATATAACACCAACCATCATCACTACATATAACATCATCCATCATCACTACATATAACTCCATCCATCATCACTACATATAACACCATCCATCATCACTACATATAAAACCAACCTATCATCACTACATATAACATCATCCATCATCACTACATATAACACCATCCATCATCACTACATATAGAACCATCCTATCATCACTACATATAATATCATCCATCATCACTACATATAACACCATCCAACATCACTACATATAACACCACCCATCATCACTACATATAACATCATCCATCATCACTACATATAACTCTATCCATCATCACTACATATAACACCATCCAGCATCACTACATATAACACCAACCATCATCACTACATATAACATCATGCATCATCAATATATATATATAACACCATCCATCATCACTACATATATTACCCTCTTATCATCACTACATATAACACCATCCATCATTACTACAATATAACGCCATCCTTCATCACTACATATAACACCATCCATCATCACTACATATTATAACACTATCCATCATCTTTACAAACACCATCCCTCTTTACTATAGTGATAAACAGAGCTTTATTTTGTTGTCAATTTCTTTAAATTCCAACCTTATTAAACGGTAATTCTTTCTGTATGGTCAAATTTTGATTTGACCTCAGTGAGAGAGCTGTTAGTGTCAGTACATCACAATGGTGTTCCGACGCACTGTATCGAAGGTGACTAAGGTGGAGGTGAAGCCTTGCCAGATGAAGGAGAAGGGCCCCCGATCTAACAAACTGCAGACCACAAAACACACTAAGACCCAAAACAACAAGACCCAAAACAAGAAGAAGAAGAAGGAAACTACCACTTTCTTCCGTGTACAAAAGGACCAGTACCTGCCATGGGGAGACTACATCTTCACCGGGAAAAAGACACAAAAGAAGCGCTGAACCTACGCTTCTGATATTTAAAAATACTGTAATAAAAAACATATTAATTGATTTTGTTTGTATTATTTATGCTTTTTTTTATTTTCATCTGTAAACGTGCTGTTTTGGGAATATATTTTGAGTTACATAATATTTAGGTACAGCAGTTTATTTCACTGTATCTATTTGTTTACCAAGTAACTGGACTTACAGTCTCCGATCGGGATTCTCAAAACAAATATTTGGCATCGAACTCCGTAAGTGAGCTCGTAATCTAGCCTGTAACTTACAGGACCTCAACACTATCAACCTGGATCTAGTAGTCGCTATTTCCGGATTGCATGAAAAAAAATTAATAATATATGTTTTAATAATGCTTGTTAGACTTGTTTTATCATAGAATAATGAAGAAAATGTTTTGTACATCAACATACTAAAATACAATATTAGTTTTTTTTTACGACAAGAAGAGGCTTGGCTGTTCTATTTCTCGCTTTATGGAAGAGATGCAGCTTTTGTCTTCTTACAACTTTTCAAGTAATTTGTACCAAAATAGAAGATTTTATTGTCCACATTTAGGGTATATTTTTTTTTATGACTGAATAAACTTGCAGATAGACCTTATTAATGTGGTATAGCTGTAAATATCCTTCAGTAATGAAATCCAAATATGAGGTCAAGTGAACATTTTTGCTTAGACTCCGCCTTTGTTAGGACCAAGTTATAACAAGTTATTCTGCCAAGTATCCAATAAGTACCCATGACTCAGAGTTAAATAATACCTAACCTAATCTAAGTTCATCAAACTTAATAAAAAAAAGTGGGGCAAAAAATAAGTGGTAAAGAAATTTTTTTTCTCAGAAAAAGAATTATATTCAGAGGTTTTTTATCCGATACCTTCAGTCGTGATTATTTTGATGCAAAATTAGTAAAATGTATTTAACCCTAACACTACCTCACCTTACCTAATCTTACCTTACCTTATCTAACCTAACCTAATGTTACCTAACCTAACCAAGCCGCAATGCTCATGACACAATTGAGTTCTCTAGAAAGTTTTAATTTCATTTTCTTTTTTTAAAATACATTTGCAGAGACAACAAACTTTTGATAATTATTTCTCCAACATATCTATAAATCTGTTGATGATATATAAATTTAGAATAGGTTAGGTTTGGTGTGATTAGGATAGGTTAGGCTAGTTTAGGATAGTCTAAGTTAGCTTAGGAAAGGCTAAGTTAGGTTACGATACACTAGGTTAGGTTTTAATCTGCATGATATTTTTACTGAACTTTTAAACGATGTTATAATCCTGGCAGCAGGGTATCGATCACGAAAATAACACTTTGGTAGTTATAACATTTGATAAAGTTTATTATTACTGTAACATGAAACAAATCACTATAGCTGTAATTATCAATCCAGTATTAAATCTGTATTATCTTTGACCATCGCTCATTGGCCAGCTTATCTCTGCACTGTTCTCTGATATAATAAAGTATTGGTGAATGGGAATATTAATCATTTGTGAGTCACTTACTATAAAGGAAATTGTAACGGATTCTATGGACAGTTGGGAATATTTTCACGGAATAAGTCGGAGTAACTCCCCTCTTGCCCAAAAGCGATCCAAGGAGTTAATTCACAGAGCGAAAATCTAGACGAGTCTTCCTTGTTTGTTTTAGGTCATAACAACGAAAAGTTTAATAATGTTTATTACAATGATTCAGGTTTTACTGTAATTCTTCTTTTTTATATTTTTAGTATTTTGTAGATTTTTTCACCCAGTTCATTTCTTGTTTAGATTCATTATTGCAATTATTTTTATTACAGAGTTGAATTAAAAGTTTATATCTAAGTATTTTACAGCTTCACAAATACTTTTATAAAATGTTGATACACACAGTGGAGAGTTTTTAGTTCTTTCTTGTAATACCTCAGTATTACTCTGTTAAATTCTTACCATTTACACCTGACCATTTATTTATTTATTTTACAAATTGTTTAAAGAGAGAACATCACCAGCAGGATACAGATGATGAAGTAAATAGAAGTTTGTAACCTAACCCTACCCCTTACTCCCACCCCTTAATCCCACCCCTTATTCCCACCCCTTATTCCCACCCCTTGCTCCCACCCCTTCCTTCTACCCCTTACTTCCACCCCTTACTCCTACCCCTTACTTCTACCCCTTACTTCTACCCCTTACTCCTACCACTTACTCCTACCACTTACTCATACCCCTTACTCCCACCCCTTGCTTCCACCCCTTGCTTCCACCCTCTTACTCGTACCCCTTGCTCCCAACCCTTACTCCTACCCCTTACTGCCACCCCTTACTGCCACCCCTTACTCCCACCCCTTACTCCTACCCCTTACTCCGACCCCTTAATCCCACCCCTTAATCCCACCCTTACTTCCACGCCTTACTCCCACCCCTTACTCCCACCCCCCTTACCCCACCCCTTACTCCCCACCCCTTACTCCTACCCCCCATCAAGACCCCTTACTCCCACCCCTCTCCCAATCTTACTCCCACGCCACACTCCCACCCCACTCCCCACCCCCATCCCACCCCCACTCCCACCCTTACCCCACCCCCACTCCCACCCCTTACTCACACCCCTAACTCCCACCCTTACTCCCACGCCTTACTCCCATGCCTTACTCCCACCCCTTACTCCCACCACTTACTCCCACCCCCTTACTCCCACCCCTTACTCCTACCCCTTACTCCTACCCCTTACTCCCACCCCTTACTCCCACCCTTACTCCCACCCCTTACTCCCACCCTGCTCCCAATCTCTACTCCCACCCCTTACTCCCCACGCCCATGACTCCCCACGCCATTCCCACCCCCTTTACTCCCCACCCCTTACTCCCACCCCTACTCCCACCCCCACTCCCACGCCCCACTCCCACGCCTCCACTCCCACGCCTCTTACTCCCACCCCTTACTCCCACCCCTTACTCCCACCCCTTACTCCCACCCATTACTCCCGATCCTTACTCCCACATTCCCCACCCCTTACTCCTGACTTTACTCACCCTTATCTCCCCACCCCATTCCCACGCCTCTTACTCCCACCCTCATTCCCCAATTCTCCTTACTCCCACCCCTTACTCCCACCCCTTACTCCCACGCCTTACTCCCACCCTTCACTCCTACCCTTCGCTTCTACCCCCACTGTTACCCCACACTACGCTGGTAATTGAAGACATCATACATTTGTTCACTTAGACACCACTTATTATTCAGGACCTAATGGCTATAATATCAGAGTCATTATTCTTAACTCAACTTTATATATATATCAATTGTCAAAAACCTTCACCACAAGAAAGAAAAGAACAGTCGGGTATGGCAGAAAATGTAATAAACTAACATGGAGTAAGACATCAAGCTCCATATTGTAAACAAGATCATCGTCATTGTTTATTTATTGCGAGGAAAAATATTGTTCGCAATATAATTATAAAAACCTTCTGTAATTCATTCTCTTCATTACACTAAAAGGTAATGAAGTATATAAAGAAAATAGTTTATAAATTACTAAAATAAAAATACGTATAAAAAAGTAAAATAACATCTATTGATGGAATAGAAAAGAATTATATCGTAAGTGGGTAAAAGATTTCTTGGGTAGGTTTTAGAATACAATAACTGTTTTCTGCATTACACCGATGGTTCCAAGTCAGAAATTATCCTTAAGTTTTGTGAATCAGTATTTACAGTTTTTCTTAAAGGGTGACTTAAGTTACGGTCACACGATCCCTTTGATGAGCAATTAATTTGGAGCAAGAAATTACGAGTAATTTCTTCCAAATGTGGTCACACGAGTGGCTCTTGGTTCAGTTACTACAGCAAGAAAAAAAAGTTAACGCCGCTGTGCGAGTAGAAGGGAGACGGAACATCACAACAACAATGCAGACGACGCAGCAGCTATCCTTGGTATTATTGTTATTATTAAAAAGAAATGAGAGAAAGCGAAGAAAAACTATTGGGGACTCGTAAGTGGCTGGCGAGGAGGAGGAACGAGTGTTTAATATAGACTGGTTCAACTATCGTAGTTACAGTAGGGAGGGTTGTTAGTGTGTGGAGAATGACCGGCTGTATGGGCTTGTGTTTTGTAAACAAACACGCCAAAACACCACCCAAATAATAAACTCAGTGTGTCGTAAAAAACTGTTTGTGCATTTTATACATAATGTTATTGATCTATGTTATATATAGCCAAGGTAAATACTCGATAAATAAGCTTCGTGTCATTAAATATGGTATTAACCGGGTTTTGAACCGATAATCTTGCTCGAAATAGTCAAGAAATTGACTATCACGATTGTCAATAAAAATGCTTCAAAAACTTGCTCGAATTTCTCGAAAATTGCTCGAAATAACTTTCCGGCAAGAAATTGCTAAAAAAAAATGCGCCCATGTGACCAGTGCTTTAAGAATTGTATGATATCCTCATGGCAATGGAAACACACACACACACACACACTCACCCCATACACAGTCACACACTCACCATGCACAATCACACACACCCATACACACACCGTACATGCACAAACCATACACACACATACACACACACAAACACACACACACACCATACATACACACACCATACACATACACACACCATACACACATACACACACACACACACACACACACCATGCACACACCATACAAACAAACAAACACACACCATATACACACACACAATGCACACACACACACCATGCACACACACACACACACACACCATGCACACTCACACCATGCACACACACACACTAATTGTTTTAATTTAGTTCTTGGAACTCTTAAGTGGCAGCGCTTGATGTAAACACTTCTTGGCATTTTCTGTTTATCTAGTAGCAGGTATACACACAGATGTAATATGAGAAAATAGATTATGAATTCTGTCCAGGGAAGTGTTGTGAATATGACCTTGAGATAACACTTGTGTTAAGTGTGAATTTCCCTGTCTAGTGATATGTCCAACTACTACTCTGGGCCGCGAGACAGTGGTAGTGATTACAGATTGCCCACGAGGGGGCTAGTTTATTGGGCACCCCCTTACATCCTGTGCAAGGTGAAGCGCAGAAGCGTTTACAGTGCCCAACTGGGAAGCATGCGGAGTTCATGCTTGCCTTTATGACTCATGCATTAAGGGCGTAAAAGGCCTGAAGGGTCATGGGTTTTGTCAGCAAGTTACATAAAGTGACAATGATGAGTGTGGGGGGGGAAAATTCCCGGTACAATTTATCTGTTTATGGCAAAGTGTGGCAGGTCCCTATTAATGTGAGCGGTGTTTACTGAATCAGCTGACCCTGGCTCGACCTTTTGAGAGACGCAAGCCAAGTGATCTAAGAGTCGTGAACAACATGGTGAATTACTTGGTGTTATTCATTTGGGTGAATATTTGTATAAATCAAAGGTGCTGTCACACACACACACACACACACACACACACACCACACGTGGCACACCACCAACACACAGTTTCTGAGAAGGAGTTTGAGATTGTATTTAACGAAGTCTTAACTGGGAAAATGTTGTATGGCTTTTGTTATGGGGTAAGTTCTGGCGTGAACATTAAGACTATTTTCATAATTTTTGTAACTAATATTTTTATCTGCCTGGTACAATTATTTATTAATTTGTATTGTAAGTTATGTCTTGATAGTCGATGTAATGTAACAATTTATTTTTTGTGTTAATGTTCATATAGATTGGTTCAGTGTTGCGGCTCTGACTCGTCAACGATGTTAATAAGCTCTTGAGTACATACTGCTGGTGAAACTATGCTATATTAACAACACGACAGACAAGTACTATAATACCTTAACATTTAACAATAATTCAGCCTTAATTTAATTTTTTCACCAACTTAAGACACATAACCCAGAAGGAAGTAAGACGGGCAACATAACGCGGGATATCGTGGCTTCACTAAGTGCAAATTATGGAACTTAAGGTAACACATTATGGGAAAATGCGAGCCCTGCTAAGTGGTTCTCCTCAACATGGACGCAAACATCAGATGGACAAAGAAACAGAAGAACCCCGGATATACATTCATTTATTCTACAAAAAAGTTACGTAAACGAGCGTTAAATACTTTTAAGTAATCACAGTTTACGAAGCTGAAGTCGAGATATTAGAAGATGAAGAAGACTTTAGCATATCAGTATACCCCACGACCGGCGCCAGGATGTTAAGTGTGCCATCAGGGTATATTAGC
>NW_024733553.1:0-10872 GCF_018991925.1 Homarus americanus | reverse complement strand
TGGAAGTGACCACAGGATCATCTATCCTCTAAACCTACGTGCAGTGACTACCTACCGTCTTCTACAATACTCAGCCTTACTCGTCAGCCATCTCAGCTCCTCACTTAAGTACTAGTATCTTGTGTTAATTTCCCCACGTCCACTTGCTTCGAGATTGTTTTATGTTTATTAATATGTATATACTGTTAATGTTTAGGTTAAGTTTGGTTAAGGGTAATTTATAAGCTGAATATTTTGTTAAGGGATTTATGGTACTCTATTATATACAACGAAAACTCGCATCCTTTGTCTACCCTTTTATAGTCCGATTGTCTTTGTTTTTTTTATTGTTGTTACCTGTTGGGATCTGGGTAGACGTATAACTATATTCTAAATCCCCAACTCGTAACAATGTAATGATGTATACATATGAGTCCCGTTTGTACTAGTTGTCCGATGTTTCTTACTCGTATAATATATTTGAAACTAATTTACAATCTGTTATTAACAAATTCTAATCAAACAATTCCCTCATAATGCATAAAGAATATTTTCTAATGGTTCAATGTATTACTACCAACGTATCGAGAAAGTCAATTTATAATTTTTCTACCTTATTTCACCTGAAGATTAGACACCCCGCCATATTTCACCTGAAGATTAGACACCCCACCTTATTTCACCTGAATATTAGACACCCCACCTTACTTCACCTGAAGATTAGACACCCCACCTAATTTCACCTGAATATTAGACACCCCGCCTTATTTCACTTGATGATTAGACACCCCACCTAATTTCACCTGAATATTAGACACCCTACCTTATTTCACTTGATGATTAGACACCCTGCCTTATTTCACCTGAAGATTAGACACCCCATCTTATTTCACCTGAAGATTAGACACCCTACCTTATTTCACCTGAAGATTAGACATCCCGCCTTATTTCACCTGAAGATTAGACACCCTAACCTTATTTTACCTGAAGATTAGACACCCCGCCTTATTTCACCTGAAGATTAGACACCCCGCCGTATTTCACCTGAAGATTAGACAATCTACCTTATTTTACCTGTAGATTAGACACCCCGCCTTATTTCACCTGAAGATTAGACACCCCGCCTTATTTCACCTGCAGATTAGACACCCCGCCTTATTTCACCTGCAGATTAGACACCCCACCTAATTTCACCTGAATATTAGGCACCCTGCCTTATTTCACCCGAAGATTAGACACACCCACCTTATTTCACCTGAAGATTAGACACCCCACCTTATTTCACCTGAAGATTAGACACCCCACCTTATTTCACCTGAAGATTAGACACCCTACCTAATTTCACCTGAAGATTAGACACCCCACCTTATTTCACCTGAATATTAGACACCCCGCCTTATTTCACCTGAGCATTAACCGAACCTAACCTCAAGTTAGCATCAGGGTGGTGGATTGATTCTTCAAGTTATCCGTTGTTTCTGAATGAATAAAATTAAAGGAAATAATACAGTTTTATTCTCCTATGTTTAATGGTAATTACTACTACACACACCAAGACGTACTATGACCTTCGCTCCTCTTGTGTGTGTGTGCGTGCGCGTGTCTGTGTGGGTGTGTGATAAAGAGAGAAAAGACGAGAACGAGACAAAAAGCAACGACAGACAAAAAGATAATAAAGATAAACAGAGATAAACAGAGATAAACAGAAAAAGATAAATATAGATAAAGCTAACAAACAATAAGAGATACAATATGAGAGAGAGCTAAACAGGGAAACAATGATCAACATAAAGACAAACACAGACATACAGAGAGAGAGAGAGAGAGAGAGAGAGAGAGAGAGAGAGAGAGAGAGACCAGGCAACTCTGTCAGAATACAGCCAGAGAAATAGGGAGGTGGGGAGCGAGTCTAAAAAAAATCCGTGTAATAAAATAAAAATCACTGAAACGTGAACGATTCTGAGGAACTGTGTGCATGAAAACACCCCGAGGACCAAGGGGGTGTAAAATAGGTGGGGAGGGGAGGGTGAAGGAAGGGAGCGGGAAGAGGTGGGGTGAGGTAGAAAACAGGGTTGGAGTGGGAGAGGGAGAGGGAGAGGTATGAGAAGGGGGAAGGATGAGGGAGGAGAGAAGAGGGAAGAGAGGAAGAAGGAGGGAGAAGAGAAGAGGGAAGGGAGGAAGAAGAAGGAAAGAGAGAGGATGAATGGGGAGGATAAAGAGAGGGAGAAAAGAAAAAGGGAAAAAGGAAATGAGAGGAAAAAAGCAAGGTAGATAGGAGGAACGGAGGAAGGAGAGGGAAGGGAAGAGGGAGGAGGGAGAGAGAGATATTCAAGTCTCTTACCCTCACTACAAGTCACGCCTCCATCTCTCTCTGTCTGTCTTCCCAGAACAGTGGAATAAAATACATGTACACACAAATGAAGGCTCTTCATTAGACACTGGAGTTGTGCCAGAGTTGTGAAACAGGCAATGTAGTGCAACGCGTCCAAAAAGGGAGACAGAGCATCAGCATCAAATTACCGGCCGATCAGTTTGACGTCAGTAGTGGGGAAATTTCTTGAATCAATTATAGCAGATAGCATCCAATTGCATCTAGAGAAAAGCAAATTAATCTACGACTCTCAACATGGGTTTACAAAGGGAAAATCTTGTCTAACAAATCTGCTAACGTTTTTTAGGAAAGTCTTCGAGGTAATAGATAATGATGAAAATTACCATGTTATTTACTTAGACTTTAGCAAACATTTGACAGAGTACTGCATCAGAGGCTTCTGAGAAAAATTAAGGCTCATGGTATCGAGGGGAAAGTTTTAAATTGGATAAAATCATGGCTCACCGATAGAACCAGAGGGTCGGGGCGTAGACAGTTAACTGAGTGGGGCTGTGTAACCAGTAATTCTAGGGGTCAGTACTAGGCCCACTCTTGTTCATAATTCATAATGACGATATTAGATCAGCAGTGACACAAGGGCTGCGATGACACCAAAATAGGGCGGGCACCACCGCAGGAGATGCAAAAATACAGGAGGATCTAAATAAACTGCAGGGGTGGTCTGAAAAATGGCAAATGAAATTCAACACCAGCAAGTGCAGCGTACTTAATATCGGAAGAACAAATACTTATAATGTATATAGCCTTAACAACATCAACCTAGAGAAGTCGACTTGTGAAAGAGACCTAGGGGTACTTGTAAGCCCGGACCTACGGCCTAGAAAACAGTGTGTTAATGTTCGAAATAAGGCAAACAGAGTATTGGGTTTTATATCTAGAAGTGTAAGTAATAAGAGTGCAGAGGTCTTATTGCAACTATGTCTTGCGCTAGTCAGGCCGCACCTCGATTATGCGGTTCAGTTCTGCGCCCTCATTATAGAATGGATAACCACTAGAGTTTGCAGCGAAGAATGACAAAATGGATTCCGGACTTAGAAACCCTCCATATCAGGATAGGTTAAAGAAAACTTAACTTGCATTCTTTGTGAAAGACGAAGAGATATGATAGAAGTATTGTATAAGAAAGGAACTGGGCCAAACGGATATATAGATAAAGTTCTTATAATATCCGAGCAGGATAGGACTCGACAACGGATTCGTTGGATAAGTCAGTTTAGGGAGAGAGATAGAAGAAACTGGTTCACAAATAGGGTGGTGGGACGAGTGGAACAAGTTTAGCAACTTTGTAGTAAGTGCGGGAACTCTGGAGTTTTAGCGAAGTGCTGATATTCATGATGATATATAGTAGAATTCTCGACAGGAGCCATTGCACAGCCAACCCGGCCTATTGCAGACCTTTATTTTCATGTTTTCATGTCTCTTCTCTGTTATCAGACCAATTGCCTCATTGACCCAGTTAATGTGTGAGGGGTTCACATGGGTCTCTTGAATAGTACACTGAGATACACTGACACGAATTTCACATGTCACAATCCCATTGACAGATCTCCTCTACACATAACCTCACCGGACATAACTGTACAGTAGAAATAAATCCCAACTCACAAATCATAACCTGACAACCATGCCTACTGTACGTGAAGGAATATTCATTGTTAAAAAATACCAAGTGACCATTTTTCGTTATAATAAAAATCTTATTGGATGATTTTTTCATGGGGTAAAATCCTACTGTACGACCAAAATAATGGTAATTACAAGATACTGGTAATTAAGTGAAAGGTCATCATCCTTCATACAGTACAGATGGTCACCAACTTAAACTTTAACACATAAAAAAGAAGCGCCCCTGACAAACACGGCATTGAACTCTAGACCAGTTGGACTGTTGATGGTCAACCCCGCAGTGTTGTCGCGAGGCCTCTACCATATAAACTTTATAAGGTATTTATCTATTACAGCTTAACTTCTATGAACAGACAACATTTATTCAGCGTGTGTGAACACGGTAACGTCGATTTTTTTTCCTTTTTGCGTTCATTATTGTCGAACGCGCGGTAGAAAGGACG
The DNA here is from genome assembly GCF_018991925.1 of Homarus americanus. Classification (NCBI taxonomy): domain Eukaryota; kingdom Metazoa; phylum Arthropoda; class Malacostraca; order Decapoda; family Nephropidae; genus Homarus; species Homarus americanus. The sequence goes on along the minus strand of NW_024733553.1, from coordinate 6,432 downwards.
GTCGAAAGGACGGATGGATACACAAACGGACGCAAGGACAAATGAACGCACAGACAGATCGCCCACACATGCGGCGAGGAAAAACAATTACATCCGCCATCTCGCGCACAAGCACATTCCTGCCAAGTTTCATCAGAATTGAATTTAAAGCGGAAGACTTGTAGAGCTAACAAGACTTACGACTTCACACAGGCAAGCAAGCAGGCAGAGCTAGGCGGGGCAGGCAAACGGACAGAGAGACAGACAGACAGACACGGAAGATTGGCAGAAATGACAGACATCAAGATGACGCTGAGCTCATTCTTGTCACAGTCTCTTGTCACAGACAGACAGTCATTTCACCATCTCTCAACGGATTAACCACTACTGTATGTCTGTGTCCATGTGTCTATGTGTCAGGGTTACTATATGTTAATTTAGTTCCTTCTGTGTCCGTGTGCCATTGTGTCCATTTGTGAGTAAGTCCGTTTTCAGCCTAAATGACACTGTGTGTCTGTTTCAATACGTCAGTTAGTCCGTGTGTCACTGTCATTATTTCGTGTGTCAGGTGTGTCATGTTTGTGATCTCTCTCTCTCTCTCTCTTTTACACACACACACACACACACACACTGTAACCAACCGTATATAATGGTGAAAGAAGAAATATATGTTTCCACCTGTAAAATATCCAAAGTGAATACCAATAAAGTAAACTATATGTAATTAATTAATCTCGTACTGATATTTAACACAAGACCAACAATGAATCATTACCTAAACTCTGACTCGTATCTTCTACAGTTTCATAGTAATTGGCATCATAACATAACTGTGAGGAACCCGGAGACATCACCTTACAGTACTTCATGGTAGAGAAATTCTATATTGACTTTCTCGATACGTTGGTAATAATACATTGAACCATTAAAAAATATTCTTTATGCATTATGAGGGAATTGGTTGATTAGAATTTGTTAATAACAGATTGCAAATTAGTTTCAAATATATTATACGAGTAAGAAACATCGGACACTTAGTACAAACGGGACTCATATGTACCTCACTTCTCAACATAAATTGAGATAATTTGCCTCACTACCGAAGAGAAGCGAGATAATTTGCCTCATTCCCTCACAGTAAGACGAGATAAAGTTCCTCACTCTTAGGAAACAAGATATAAATCACTTCACTTCCTCACAAACACAACACAATATGGTCACCCCAGAGAGTGACCCCCGTATTGTCTCACTTCTCAGTCATATAGTAGATTCATATAGTTATTTTGGCTGCCCTAGAAAAACCTTCAGGGTGAATGAAAATGTCAAATTATCTGTACATCTCCAAGGATTTGCCAGAATGTTTGAATTGTGTAATGTTTTTGCAAAAATTATCCAAAGTTGAATATTTACATTATATGGAATCCCCAAAGTCGAGCCTGTTTACATATTAACGCGTTTGTTCTGTTACACACACACACACACACACACACATACACACACACACACACACACACTCAACAGCTCGACAATTATGTGCTCGGGTATAGGGTATTTTGTTTGTGATGAAGTAGTGTATAAAGATTTATTATTATTATTATTATTATTATTATTGTTTAGTATTGATGATAGGGCAGTCTCTCTCTCTCTCTCTCTCTCTCTCTCTCTCTCTCTCTCTCTCTCTCTCTCCACACTTTCATTGACCACTACATTTTTCTCTTTACAGCTAGACTTATTCTACCATCAACCTCATCCCTGCCATCAATACACTTATTTTCACCAGTTAACGATAATTTCTGATAATCTGTCAAATTGTTCCAAAATGTCTTTCACGTATTTCATTCACTAAACTCCAGCCTGTGTGTTTGTCATGAAAATCCCTGACTGGCTTTAGTTGGATCGAAGTAAGTTGCAACATCAATATTGACATCCAGCAGGCGCTAACTGTCCTCCTGGAGTCTCGTTCAATTGAATTTCCGAGTTTAGGAGCTCTGACTGGTTTAGGATGAGCTCTGGTTGGTTTAGGAGGAGCTCTGGCTGGTTTAGGAGGAGCCCTGGGTGGTTTAGGGGGAGCTCTGGCTGGTTAAGGAGTTCTGGGTGGTTTAGGAGGAGCTCTACCTGGTTTAGGAAGAGCTCTGGCTGGTTTAGGGGGAGTTCTGGGTGGCTTAGGAGGAGCTCTACCTGGTTTAGGAAGAGCTCTGGCTGGTTTAGGGGGAGCTCTGGCTGGTTTAGGAGGAGTTCTGGGTAGTTTAGGAGGAGCTCTGGGTGGTTTAGGGAGAGCTCTGGGTGGTTTAAGAGGAGCTCTGGGTGGTTTAGGGGTTGTGGCTGGTTTAGGAGGAGCTCTGGCTGTGATAAGTTATAATCTCACCCACTTCTATAACTGGCAAGCTGGACTGTATTTACCTTATTTCTCTCTAATTCCATTGTGATATTACCATTATTAACAAGTACCATTATTAACAGAAAGTACCATTATTAACAAGTACCATTACTAACAAGTACCATTATTAACAGTACGTACCATTAGTATCAGCAAGTACCATTACCATCAACATTTCACTACGTTCTTAATTACCGAGGCATCTTCTTCGTCGTATACCAAGATAATACCCTGACGTAGCACCCTCAAGTAATCAAGCTGTTGCGTGAAAGATAGGGGTGACTTACTACCATCCCCTCATGTTAGAGCGCGTGTCCATGCTATCAGCTTCGGTCTTAAGGCCGAAGTAAACACAATGAATGATTATATTCTACAGAAATTAATTTAAAAAAGCAACAAAGCCTCGTGCCTTTCTCCTTCATCAACGTCTCGACCAAGCTTGAAGCAGTAGGCGTGGCGGGATGCTGGTGCTCCTAAAAGCTATTTCTAGCAACATTCTGCTTCCCATAAACTTTCCCAAACTACTTAAGCAATAAGCGTGGTGGTCTTGAGCGAGAAATTTCCTCATTACATCATTAGGAACGATAATTTTAGTTTTATAAGACGATACTACCTTTTAATAGGCATCTTTCTCATTACAATACAGATGAAACATACACGTGACAGTGCTAGCGTTCAATTACTTTATAAAGAGTAAAAATATATTAACAACGAATCTATTTAAATGAAATTTACCATGTTAATTTAATCATAAACATCAGGGAACTTCTTGAAGATAAGTTTAGAATTTAGCATGAATATATTTCACGTTGATCTGACCATAAACATCAGGGACTGTCTTAAAATAGAACTAAATAAGTATAAAATTGGACTGAATTTTAGCCTCATCAATGTTTTAAATCATTAGCTGATGTTTTTGTTTCCACACTTCACGAGGGTAGAGAACCGAGGGGGAGGGAGGGAGGGGGGCAGTAAATACCAGTTGTCATTAAATTTTTTATAAAACTGATGGATATTTTTCCCAATGTGTTCATCGTGTTGTGTTGTTGTTTGTCATATTATAACGACGTCTATATTATGTATGAATTATGGAGATGGAAAGGTACCTACTATATGCTATGTGTTATAAGGAATATGTTAATATTGAAATTCGTGAGACACCCTCCGTGAAGATACTTTTTTGGCCGAGTTACGTGGTAGGAAAAGTTGTTTTGCCATTTTTATTTTTTTTTTTTTACAGTAAACCTCATCATTAACACTTGAAAAAACACTCGAATCTGACCACCTCAAGTATTAACCCGACTGACAATACGGTACCTGTGACGGCTTACCCGTTTAGGTTATCAGAGGGTCATACTCCAGGTGATCTCAAGTACTCTATCTTCAAGAACGAGAGAAAATCCTACTACATTCCATCTATCCTCGGTTGATCGCCACCATCCAGGCTTCAGAGTGCCTAAATAATCTCCCCTCCACGATTAACTTCCGGCTACTAATCTCTGCTCCTGACAGACTTGATCTCATTCCCTTAAAGACTCAACATATCGCCGGGATAACAACTCATCTAAGCGAGTCACTTTCCTCGGCCTCTTTATCATCATTAAGTACGAGGATGTACTTTACGTCCGCTCAGCCGGCCTTAACCTAAAAAAAAAAAACTCCTTATCATTACAGTTATTTTCAGTGATTTTATTTTCCTTAAATACATCTTGAATAAAGACGAAAGTTAAGGTGCTCCGTTGTTTCCATTTTCCCGTGTGATTTTATCAAGATATATATATATATATATCAATTCCATTAATTTCAAGCGTTTGTAACAGGAATTGTTCACTGTATGTTATTTTTAACTTTGATAATTCTGTTGGAAATTATTATATACGTTACCGGAACAAGTAATTAAAATTTTTTACAAACTATAATCTTATTAAACATTTACACCATGTATAAACAACAGCTTTGTCGGACTTACCATTTTTTTTCATTGACTGTATAGTGTGTGTGTGGGTGTGTGTGTGTGTGTGTGTGTGTGTAAGATAGGAGACAAAATAGCGTCAAGTGGTCGAGGCAGGTACGAATGAGGAAGCATCACCGTGTTAATGCTAAGTCGTTTAGTAATGGCACACCCTGGCCTCGGGACTCTGTTGATCAGCTCCAATAAGAATTAACTGCCTCATCTATCTCTCCATTATTCCCCATTACACTTGACTGCTGCTACAATTTTGTCTTTTTTTTGTCCTATTGTTTTCTTTTGTTTTTTGTTTTTAAGTTGCTAGAGGTGATAATGAAAGGTGTGTTGTGTGGAGTGTTGGTGTTGTGTTGATGACTGTGGTATTCAATTGTTTTTCTTAGTGTTGTTTTACGAGTCTTGTCTTTCTCTCTTCATCTTTTCTAATAATAAATTAAACATAAAGTATTCCTTCCTCTTATTTTAGGTTTATCTTTTATCTTTATTATTCAGAATTTTTCGTTTATTTCTTTCTTTAACAAAAACCTGAATTATGTGTCGTTAGTTTTCTTCTATAATCTACTTAAGGTATTATGATGGCATTACCTTACAGCCAGAAATACTATAACTTGAGCCTCTCTCACAAGCTTGTTGACTGATCATTTGTTATCACCTATTTCCTACCTGCTTCTAAGCCCTCGTAAAATAACTGTCCAAGGGTAACCGCATCCATTTTGGCGAACTCTTCAGGAGCCATCGAAGCTCTCGCAACGTGGGCTTTGTTGCCAGCGGAGCGAGTATGAGTGTTGTCTCCCGGCTGGAGAGACTGATACTTCAAACTATTGGTATCCATACATAACCTGGCCCCATTTAAAGAAAGCGATCAATCGTTTAGATACACCACAGGGAAATCATCGCTGAAGGAGCATTAGGGGGTGAAAAATCAGTCGACATACGGTGTTTTATTTGCACTTCAGCATTGTTCCCTGGTTCATATTCGCCACATTCCAGGAAAGCTTGGCGTGCCCGGGACGTGTTATAGCTCTTCAAAACAAAATTGCCATTAAGGAATTTACAGGATAAACAAACAACGAGATTCCAGTGCATATGACTGTGAGTGTATATGAACGGGGGCGCTGTAAATACAAAACTCATAATCCTACTTTTATCCCCCGAGCGGGACATCAAGCGTGCTCTTACCCCTCAAGTGTCGCCCGGGTGACGAGAATGCACAAAGTATGTCTATGAATTATATATTTTTTTCAAATAGAATGATAATATATTGACAGCTCACCCGCTACGAGACTCTGTGTTATACGGAGAAAGACCTTGAATAGGATTTTAATATATATTATACATGTATCGACAATAACAAATAAATACTGAAAAATACTGACAAAATACGTGTATCAGTAATATAAATAACGATGGTGTATAGTAGTATTATTGGTGTGAATTATCATATGAAAGTTATACGCTAAACTAGGAAGAAGAAGTGCAGGTATATAATTTGATTAGTTAGTGTTAAGATTATACACCAAAGAACGCTGATATGTAACTTGTTTACTCTGAGAACACGAGAGCACATACCAAACACACTCAACAAATCGTGAGCACATCCCCGACACACACAGATGGACTACCAACACACTCACATACTCAACACAACTTAGGCGGACCACCAACGCACTCAACAATATACAGACGCACCACCAACACACTCAAAACAACCAGGGCGGACCATCAACACATTCACACACTCAACACAACTCAGGCTAATCACCAACGCACCCACACACGCAACAGTATACACACGTACCACCAACGTACTCAACAAAACACAGACGAACCATCAACACACTCACACATTCAATACACTCACAAACTTAACGCAATCAACAGTACACACACGCACCACCAACACACTCAGCAGGTCACAGACGTACCACCAACACACTCACACACTTAACAGAACACACGCACCACCAACACACTCACACACTCAACAGAACACACACACACACACACCACCAACACACTCACACACTCAACAGTACACAGACGCACCACCAACACACTCAACAGATATAGTGGCTGGTTGGCGTTCATATACATAACCACTTATGGCCAG
>NW_024733552.1:0-8560 GCF_018991925.1 Homarus americanus | reverse complement strand
TGACACTCTCAGGTACACCTCTGACACTCTCAGGTACACCTCTGACACTCCCAGGTACGCCTCCGACACTCCCAGGTACATCTCCGGCACTCCCAGGTGAACCTCCGATACTGACAGGTACACCTCCGACATTCCCAGGTACACCTCTGACACTTCTAGGTACTCCTCTGACACTCCCTCGTACACCTTTGACACTCCCAGGTACACCGCTGACACTCCCGGGTACACATCTTGCACTTCCTGGTTCTCCCCTGACATTCCCAGGTACACCTCAGACACACCCAGGCACACTTCTGACACTCCCAGGTACACCTCTGACACTCCCAGGTACACCCTTGACACTCCCAGTTACACCTCAGTTACTTCCAGTTACACCCCTGACACTCCCAGGTACACCCCTGACACTCCCAGGTACACCTCAGACACTCCCAGGTACACCTTAGACACTCCGAGGTACACCTCTGACACTCCCAGGTGCATCTCTGACACTCACAGGTAAACCTCTGTCACTCCCAGGTACTCCTGACACTCCCTGGTACACACCTGACACTCCCAGGTACACCTCATACACTCCCAGGTACACCTCAGACACTCCCAGGTACACCTCTGTCACTCCCAGGTACTCCTCTGACACTCCCTGGTACATCTCTGACACTTCCAGATACTTCTCTGATACTCCCTGGTACACCTCTGACACTCACAGGTACACCTCTTACACTCCCTGGTTCTCCTCTGACACTCCCAGGTACACCTCAGACACTCCCAGGTACACCTCTGACACTCCCAGGTACACCTCTGACACTCTCAGGTACTCTTCTGACACTCCCTGGTTCACCTCTGACACTCCCAGGTACACCTCTGACACTCCCAAGTACACCTTTGACACTCCCAGGTACACCTCTGACACTCCCTGGTACACCACTGACACTCCCAGGTACAACACTTACACTCCCAGGTACTCCTCAGTCACTCCCAGGTACACCTCCGACACTCCCAGGTACACCTCCGACACTCCCGGGTGACCAAGTAACATTCCAAGATGATGAATGACTCCATTTTCTGATCCTACATTTACATTGGTTCCATCACAACCAACACACACAATGGGCTGCTGGGTTAGATTTTTCTCCACCAGAAACTCGTGAATAGTTTTGGCAATCTGCTTTCCGTGTCCAGTCTTCGGAGTCACATGTGTGAGATATTCATTGCCAGGCTCAACCATGATGACATAATGATCTTTCACCATCATCCTCGAACTCCATTTCTCGGTCTTCTCATTCTTTATCATCACACGAGTGGCGGTTTTCTTACCATCAAAATAGAGTGACGTCAAATTATCTAAACTAGCCATCTCAATTTCTTGCCTCTTAAATCGGTATTTTTGTCTCGCATCCCGCAGCTTATGTGGTCCAATAACCTGACTCTTGTCATCCTTTGTGATAATGCCATAGTCAGTTAAGGTGGCAGTAGCAATGGCAGCTCCAGCATAATCACTAATCAAGTATCGGTCACAAGCGGCAGCCAGTGTAGGGAGTCTTGTCCGGTTCTGTGAACTGGTGTCTGTCAGAGCCCTTGGATCAGGGACAAAATCAGCTGATAATCAATATAGACATAGCACCATACTCTTCTGCAAAAAGACAACTTAAATGAAATAAGAGATATGAAAAAAAAGTTGATAAACACTGAACAGAACATTGCACCGCCACAGCGGCTGTTTGGCTAGTACTGTAGGTAAATTTAAAAATTTCACTAGAAAATGCGGCAGACTAAACCTCGACATATCAGCTTCAAATTTGGCATGGAGTCTTAGATATGTATAAGGAACAATGCCTGAAGAGTGCAGCTTTGAACAAAATTTCACTGCCCCCTAATGAACATACAACGAGGGAATGCCTGGAAGAAGACAGAAAATTATGTTCCAACTGTGCTGGGGAAGATCACACTTTAACGAACACAACTACAACAGGATGCCTTAATTGCAAGAGGAATGGCGATACATACCATACTCACTGGACACTAGCAATGGCGTGCCCAATAAAGAAACATATGTTCAAATACAAAGAACAAGAGATGAGAAGAAGGGAACAAGAGAAGTAGGACACCACATATGTGGAAATGGGCAGTGCAACAAGTAAACAATCCGGAAGCAACCATACTAAAACTGAGCGAGGCAGTACATGACAAAGTGATGATAAGCATGATACACGCACACAACATCATATCACCTGGCTCATATAATGCTGAACTGAGGAAAATGTTCGAGCTGAACAGCCTGCCCGACATGTGGTTCCCCTACGACCCACATTCAGAAAAATTGCTCCAGCTAACCTACACCACAGAACTGAAGGATCGACTGCAAGCAAAGAAGCGAGTAGAAGGAACGACTACATCGGAAATACAAGAAGGAGAACCCAAGAAAGTAAGACAACAATTACAGGAGCCAAGAGACCCAAGGCAATCCCAAACAAGAACTGACAAGAAAAAGGAGAAGCAGCAGCCAAGGGAGCTACCGCTAAACAAAAACCAAAGAGAGGAAGAGATGCAGACAGTGAAACAAACCGAGACAGCAGAAGAAATCAGACTGAAAAATCATCACTCCTAGATATGGAGTCCCAACATCCAGACCAACGGGAAAAGCCATATTAAAGAATTATGAAGAAGATCAATATTAATGGACTTGCCAAGACAAAAACTTAAATGAAGAATACGTATGAACCCTAATAGTTGCGAACAAAATACAAATAACAACTAACGACTTCAAAATAATAGAACACTATGAATTTAGAAGGGTGGGAAACGGTCGCCAAGACGACAGATCTCCCTCACAACAACCACAAGCAAAATTAAGAAATAATGGATCAAACTCAACAAATAAAGACTTTAAAAATAATACAAAACAACGTGAGAGACTGGAGAGGGGAAAAAATAAACCTAGGAAACACCTATCAAGAACTAGACATCATTTTAATAAACAGTCATGGCGAAAAGTATAACAATAGTATAAAAACATTCAATTACTACGTTCACAAACGAAACTCGTCAAATCAAAAACGCGATGGAGTGGCTATAGCTATAAGAACATAAGAACATAAGGAGTCTGCAATAGGCCGGTTGGCCTGTGCATGGCAGCTCCTGTCGAGAGTTACTCCCACTCTCTATCATCCATGAATCTATCCAGCCTCCTTTTAAAACTTTCCAGCGTTCCAGCACTTACTACAAAGTTGCTAAGCTTGTTCCACTCGTCCACCACCCTATTTGTGAACCAGTTCCTTCCTATCTCCCTCCTGAACCTAAATTTATCCAACTTAAATCCGTTGCTACGAGTCCTGTCCTGCTCGTATATTATAAGAACTTTATCTATATCCCCTTTATTGATTCCTTTCACCCACTTAAATACTTCTATCATATCTCCCCGCACTCTTCGTCTTTCTAGGGAATGTAAGTTTGGTGTCTTTAACCTATCCTGATATGGAAGGTTTCTAAGTCCCGGAATCATTTTCGTCATTCTTCGCTGCACCGACTCTAGTGACTTGATATCCATTCTATAATAAGGGCACCAGAACTGCACCGCATAATCGAGGTGCGGCCTGACTAGCGCAAGATATAGTTTCAATAAGACCTCTGCATTTTTATTACTTACACTTCTAGATAAAAAACCCAATACTCTGTTTGCCTTATTTCGAACATTAACGCACTGTTTTCTAGGCCGTAGGTCCGGGCTTACAAGTACCCCTAGGCCTCTTTCACAAGTCGACTTCTCCAGGTTGATGTTGTTAAGGCTGTATACATTGACAGTATTTGTTCTTCCAATATTAAGTACGCTGCACTTGCTGGTGTTGAATTTCATTTGCCATTTTTCAGACCACCCCTGCAGTTTATTTAGATCCTCCTGTAGTGCATTTGCATCCTGCCCTGAATTAATCTGCGGCCCTATTTTGGTGTCATCTGCAAACTTGCTTATGTCACTGCTGATCCCAGTAACTAGATCGTTTATGTAGATCATGAACAAGAGTGGGCCTAGTACTGACCCCTGGGGAACCCCACTGGTTACACGGCCCCACTCAGATTTAACACCATCTACTCTGACCCTCTGTGTTCTATCGGTGAGCCATGATTTTATCCAATTTAAAACTTTCCCCTCGATACCATGAGCCTTAATTTTTCTCAGAAGCCTCTGATGCGGTACTCTGTCAAATGCTTTGCTAAAGTCTGAATAAATAACATCGTAATTTTCGTCATTATCCACTACCTCGAAGACTTTCCTAAAAAACGTCATCTGGGGCGGAGGGGGGGGGGGGACGCTGTAAGACCCCTGATAATTGTTTAAAAGTGACCAATATTATGGTCATTTTGAGGCCGTTTTATATTAGAAGATATTCTGAGGTCAATAGTTATTACTTTTTAAAACGCCTGAGTACAATACTGTATTAAAGAAAAACTATTATAATTTGATGAAACGGGAGGTCGGGCAGTGATTATAGTAGTACCTGGTAGAGTGAGTGTGGTAATAAAAACATACTTAGGTTTATTAGGACGTGCTTGATAATACCCATCTTTGGGATGACAAAACTCACTGCTACACTCTTTATCCCTCAATAGGTATTTGACCAAAATGTGGGCTAATAATACCCAATATTTAGGCCAAGTTCACCACAAATTGGTGTACATAATTGACCCGTTATGAAGTGCTTCCCGCACAGTGTTCTGAGCTACAACTTAACCATATGTCATGGGTTGCGTTAGGCTTACCCACGCAACCAACTCCAAAGTTTGTTTTACCAGAGATAAGACGCCCGGCGAGGCATAACTGGGACATGTATTTTTCAATTAGTGTATGTCAGCCAGCCTTTAGGGGGTGGGCAGTGAAACAGTGTTGTACTGTTCATCGCTTCACACCCAAAAACCTCATTTTAAGTAGTATCCCCTGAGCCATGGGTTAGTTAAGACGTCGTCTCCATCCTCTCCCTCCTGAAGGGGGGCGGGACACCACACCACACAGAGTCCTCCACCACACTCCGTCCTGTGAATCATCGTCGACACGAGACTAAGCGTGTTAACCTAGGTTGTTATCCCAGTGGAAATATCACGTGTGGATGCCTGGTTGCGACAAGAGCAATCCAGGCTGGACTATCAAACCTACAGTAAATGGTTAATTAATTCACGCTTACAGAGTTCTCCTGCACGACACCCGTCTACCGTGACCGTGATCGACACGAGACTAAGTGTGTTAACCTAGGTTTGTTATCCCCGTGGAAATATCACGTGTGGAAGCCTGGTTGCGACAAAGCAATCCAGGCTGGTCTATTGCACCTAATGGTTAATTCAAGTCACGCTTACCAGTTCTACTTGCCGCGACAACCGTCCACAGTGACTGTCAGTGACGCGAGACTATGTGTGGTAACCCAAGAGTACCTTTTTGTTGTTATGGCCGTGGGAAGAAGTTCTTGTGATGAAGCCTGGTTGCAACAAAAGCAATCCAGGCTGGCAGTAAATGTATCACTTGAAGAATTAAGGCTCTGTTAAGTCACACCCATAGTAGAGTAACCACATGTGTCCCCAAGTTGAAAATTCCCTGTTTTAGAAGATGAATTTTATTACAGCGTGAACGTGAGTAAATCATATACCCATGCAAATTGTAAATCATTGTATGGAAGCTTGACAAATAAATGTAAGTGCAATTATCTGCCCGTATCTATGATCCTATCTTATTATTACTAAAGGTAATGACTGATTGGTTATGACATAGTATAACCAATAACTTAGATGGATGTTGAAAATTAAATGAATTCATTAAATCATCATTTATCAAGTATAAATCATGGAATGTCGAGTGGTGGAGTGAACTTCTACGTAGATACGCCATAATCTCCTGTAAGTAATCAGTGTGAAGGTATCGGACTCTACGGTAAGAAATAAGAAATACGACATATTATTATCTTTATTTAATATAATCCACTCCTACTACTACCGAACCACCCCAAAACGATGACACCATAGCTTTCTTCTTTCACTTACTAATTTGTTGCGTTCCTCTCCCCGAGTTGGTATCTTGGGTATTTGATAAAGGGAAAGGCTGGAGTGCTTACTGCATTTATTTCCACAAGCCAGAATGTGTGGCATCGCTACAGCAGCCACCAAGCCACTAAAAGTTAATAAAATTAGCCCACGTCCGTAAGATTCCACTTAATAGTAACGTCACAGTTTGATTATTGTAAATCCTCTATTCAGTCAGTCAGTTTGCTGATGACGCCAAGTTATTTCGGGAATCAAGAACCAAGCAGACTGTGAAGACCTGCAGAAGGATCTCTGTAGGCTCCAGGAATGGTCGAAAGAATGGCTGCTGGGATTCAATGTCACGAAGTGTAAGAGGATGCACCTGGGGCGTACCAACTGTAAGGAGGCGTATCATATGTCCCAACGGGATGAAGAAACTGCACTATTTGTGACTGAATGTGAGAAGGACCTAGGTGTGTATATTGACAATGAGCTGAAGTTCTCGGGCTATTGCGAGAAGAAGGTAAATCAGGCAAATATCTTATTGGGTCTTATAAGAAGCACTTCAAGAGTGAAGTGCTTCCCCATCTGGAGTACTGTCACCCCGTCTGGTCCCCGAGATATGCTAGGGAATGTCAGTTGGTTGAAAATGTTCAAAGGAGGGCCACCAGACTGGTGCCTGCACTTCGGCACCTCAGCTACCCTGAGAGATTGGAGCGCCTGAACTTGCCTAGCTTATACTACAGACGGGCAAGGGGTGACCTAGTTGAGGTGTATAAGCATCTCAGGGGGCACTATTCAGTCGAGTGACCTTACTTGGAGCTGGTGAACGCTCGCCCCACAAGGGGTCACAGCTCAAGATTGTAGAAGCCTCAAGTCCAAAAAACTGTGAGGGCAAACTTTTTCGGAGTGAGGGTTGTAAACTCTTGGAACAATCTACCAGAGAGTGTTGTGACGGCACCGAGTGTGAGCTCTTTCAAGACCAGACTTGACCAACAGTGGAGCAGGTTCAGGTACATTCAGGAGCCGGTGCATGCCCAGTACTTGCCAACAGTGCGTCACAGAGACGTGACCGATCGCCCAAGTGGCTAACGAACCGATCAGTGGTGAAGAGGAGAAAAGAAAAAGTAAGTAAAAGTAGTTACTTGCTCTTGGGTGATGAAACCATAACGAATTGTATCTGAAGATTATTCTTTAAATAAATATTGCTTTACTCACCATAACGGGCTGCATCTACCTGAACCGCCGGCCACATTAAATAGAGTTTCTCAATCACTCCGCGGGCCGCACAAACACATGGTCTGGGCCGCTTGTGGCCCACGGGTTGCCCATGCCTGAACTACAGTATCTATCTATCTATCTATCTATCTATCTATTATTGGGTCAAGAGGAACAGATAGCCCAAAGAAAGAAGATATGTTCTAGATACATTGTATCTCACTGCAGTAGGCGACAAGCCTAGTCACAAGACCATGTGGGCTGAACAAGATTGAGACAAAGCTAAGATTCCATATACATTATGCGTTTGTGTTTGACTATGCATTTGCATTAAATTGCTCAGAAAAATGGACACCCCTGTTTCATTTGCATGCAGCTGTCTTTCTTTTAACGGGAAATGGGCGGGAAAGGTGGCCCCTAGTGCCTTATACGAACAGGATGAGGAAACGTAGATGGTGGGTTCAAAGATTGCTGCTGAACCGGACCAAGTATTGAGCCTACAATACTCTGGTGATGTTTGGTTATTATAAGGCTGACTTATTATCGCACTGACGACTCAATACATTGTCTGGTGTATGTGAGATTCTTGTGGAGGGAGAAGCCTGAAAATCTATATTACTACAGTGTTACTTACGAGGCTACGCTGAGTGGCCTTATTATTCACGGCTATAAGCCTTTAATTTGCCTTTTCTCTGATATTATAACACTGACTAGATGGTCGTCCATTGGCTGCCCCCAGGTGTATTATGGTGTGTTTTACTCAAATCTGACCTTCATTTATGGTGCAAATAATGGCTGTTGAAAAAAAAAAACATTTTCAATTGTAACAAACCGGTCATTTGGAACAAAATGCCGGTCAGGTTTGAGTAAAACACACCATAAACAAACTAACCTAACCTAACCTAACCTCACTTAACCTAACTTAACTCAATTTAACCTGTAACATGGCCGAGCTTTACTTCAATTAGCTTAGAACAAATTTGGTTAGGTTAGGTTAATGATAATAATATTCATTTACAGTTTGTATTACCATTATCTACAGGGTATGTCAGCTACAGATCATTTAGACATTCAAGAAAAATATAGTAATAAATTATTACACCATCAACTCAAGAGACTATGTACACCCATTCTGGGAGTAGGTGATGCTGGGGCTCATGTAGGGGCTAGAACGTGTTCCAACATGATCGTTGGTGGGGTCTTTGAAGTGGACGTAAAAATACTGGTTACCCGCGTACAGTGTGTAGGTGATCTGTGAAGGAGGGAAGCAAAGGTGAGACGAGACACAGCATTAACTTCATGTTTAATTTTAAGTAAAGGAAGGAACTAAAATTATTAATATTATTTT
>NW_024733551.1:0-5192 GCF_018991925.1 Homarus americanus | reverse complement strand
TCTATCACTACAGATCGGTGGAGTAGTTTTCGAGATTCTCGTGCAGACTAAGCAAACACACACACACACACAAACAGACATGCTTCTTTTTTTTATATCGATGAAGATAGATCATCACTACGTATAACACATCGTCACTACATATAACATCATCCATCATCACCATATATACCACCCATCAACACTATATAATATCCATCATCCTGCATATAACATCATCCATCATCACTACATATAACCATCCATCTTTTCCATATAACATCATCATCATCACTACATATAACACATACATCATACTTTACATATAACATCATCCATCATCACTACATATAACATCATCCATCATCACTACATATAACACCATCCATCATCACTACATATAACACCATCTATCATCACTACATATAAAATCATCCATCATCACTACAGATCGGTAGAGTAGTTTTCGAGATTCTCGTGCGGACACACAAGCAAACACACACACACACACACAAACAGACATACTTCTTTGTTTTATATCGATAGAAGATAGATCATCACTACATATAACACCGCCCATCATCACTACATATAACATCATCCATCATCACTACATATAACACCACCCATCATCACTACATATAACATCATCCATCATCACTACATATAACATCATCTATCATCACTACATATAACACCATCCATCATCACTACATATAACACCATCCATCATCACTACATATAACACCATCCATCATCACTACATATAACATCATCCATCATCACTACATATAACACCATCCATCATCACTACATATAACATCATCCATCATCACTACATATAACACCATCCATCATCACTACATATAACACATCCATCATCACTACAGATCGGTATAGTAGTTTCCGAGATTCTCGTGCGGACACACAAACACACACACAAACAAAAATACATACTTCTTTGTTTTATATATATAGATACAAGAAACAAAAATCTTTAATTATTTATTAATTGTAAGTTTTAAGGTTTTCCTGGAACCATTGGCAGGAAATAAGGACACTTGAACCTTGAAAACTTACTGTCGTCATAATTATTTATAATAAACCTGTCGATGTTTATTTCGGGTTAAAGTAAAAGCAAGGTTTTGTCTGGACTATTATCATATAGACAGTTGCTGGTTGACGATACTGAAGGCCTATACAGGTGTGTGGTGCTTGTGCTTGGTGATGCTTCGTTTATGAGAGATAATCCCAGGAGTGAACTTTGTTCTGAAAGGACAAACAAAAAAAGTCATTAGTTATCGTTGTCTCGGAAGTGTTTATATGTCGGTCACTCTTGTGTTGTCGATGTGTCCACCCCACAGAGTTATTGCGTGAAGTGACACATTAGACTTCAATTAAAGATCCTCTCTCCATATGGAAGCTGTTCACACCTCTTGACAGTATTTGGTCTGACATTTAGTTATAAAGGTCGTTTTTTGTCTAGTTCATCTTCCTATGAAAATTAACAATTCATATCACGTTTTAGAGTTGTATGTTCTTCAAGCCAATTAACACAGTACAGGTAACACCAGAGTCAGGCAGGTACAGTGTTAAGCGTCGTGGTCTACTGCTGTCTTACTGAGTAACGATGATGAAGTAAAGTGGGAAATGACTTTGCTATGAGAGAGGAGAGGAAAGAGAGAAGGAAAGAATAGAAACGGGAAGTAAAGTAGTAGGGAGTAATAGCAGGTGGGCTGTCCACCTAGCTGAGTCGAGGTGATTGGTTGGGGTGGTGGCCATACACAGCACGCTCCTGCTCGCTCAAGGGAGGCTGGGGTGGGGGAGCTAAGCTAGTTAGGCATTCAGTACTGTATTGTGTGTTAATTTATGTAAGTTAAATGGTGGTGTTATTTTTATGTGGTTATTCTTTTTGTATAAGTAACTGGAGAGAGTGTGTCTTGGAAAAGGTAACAGAGACCTTGTGGCTGAGTAGTTGTCATCCTCTTCGCCTAGCGTATCACCTGAGTTAACATCCGGCGTAGTACCTGGGGAACTTAATATATATATATACTCTTATATAATAATGATGTTATAATATATATTGATATGTGTGCCTTTATTGAGTTGAGTTTGTATTTTTTAAAGAAGAAGAATCGACAACTTATAATATGGAGAGGGGGGTGTTTACATTGTACACCTGAGTTCGCTTCTGGTGTATATTTTTTCCTCTGGTCAACTGTGTCTCCTTGGATCTATTTCACTGTCGCTTTGCCTTTCATCTTCCACCTTCATCTTCTCCTTCGCTTCTTTATACATCGTCTCTCCTCCATCTTACCTTCATCTTCCTCCTTCTTTATCATGTCTCCCATTCATTTCTTCTTTTTATCTTCCTTTCCTTTATTTTACCCCTCCATCTTCCCTCCTTTCCTTCTCCTTTGGTCCTTCCTTTCTTTTCACAATCTCCTACCTTCCTGCTGTCTTGGTCCATTACTGTTTTAAGAATTTGGTTTTTCAAGGTTTCGATATTTCATTCACTTACAATTCTTTTTTGTTTTAATTTCATTTTCTCACTCTGATTCAAGTGATTCCAAGAAGATGCAGATAATTTGAAATATCAGCCCTTATGTGTCTTTAATTGCCTCTTAAACTTGGGTAAATATTGTTCCATTAAGTTTATAAACAAATACGACTCAGACACGTTGATATTATAATCCTAAAAACAAAGATATCGAGAAGTTGTGACGCTTCATCTTGTGCAACCAGTTGAAGAATAAACTTTCCTTCTCTAAGGTTAAAAATGAGAGAGTTTCTCTGTCCTTCAGGGCGCAGCGCTGTGAGAAGATTAAAATAAACCTGATTAGCTAAGAAGACGACCGAGGTGAAAATGGTCCGTCTCTTATACCTTCCATCAGCCTTCTCCTTTTCCACCAATCTCCTTACCTTCCACTGCTGTCTTAGTCCATTACTGTTTTTAGAAATTTAGTTTTTTCAAGGATTTCGATATTTCATTCACTTACAATTCTTTTTTGTTTTAATTTCATTTTCTCACTCCTGATTCAAGTGATTCAAGAGATGCAGATAATTTGAAATATCCAGCCCTTATAATGTCTTTAGTGCCTCTTAAACTTGGGTAAATATTATTCCATTAAGTTTATAAACAAATACACGACTCAGACACGTTGGTATTATAATCACAAAGCAAAGATATCAAGAAGTTGTGACGCTTCATCTGTACAACCAGTTGAGAATAAACTTTCCTTCTCTAAAAGTTACAAGAAATGAGGGAGAGTTTCTCGCCAGGGGGCGCAGCGCTGTGAGAGAAGAATTAAATAAGCCTGATTAGCTAAGAAGACGACCAGGGGTAAGAAATGGTCCGTCTTGAGGATATGGTTCAGGAGGTGAGGTGAAGATATAAACCTCGAAGACGTCATAAAACACAGAGATGATACTATTTCTAACCTTCCCAAGTCTCTGGTGGGTGGCAGGTGATCACCAACATGAAATACACCAACATGAAATACACCAACATGAAATACACCAACATGAAATGCGCCAAAATGAAATAGAAGATGCCAAGTGAGGTTGATTTTGACTCAGACAGTAACCATAGCAGGACCTAAAAACAGCCAAGACTGTTCTAAAATGAGAACTTAAATTATAATTTCTGCCCAAGAGTGCGAGTGAGTGAACTTTAATTTCCATTATAGTACAGTATAAAACTTTAATGAGTTTATCTTCAACGTGATCTTAAATTTTAGTGGGTGAATTTTTTCATTGGATAATTAAGTCTTTGAGAATAACATTTTAAGGCGGCCATTTAGTGTCATCATGCTGTAAGATGTAGATACGCTCCAAAAAGTATGTTTACGATTTTGTGTTTGACGATATGACACAACAGACAAAGGATTTTGACGACCCTACCGAGACAAAGGAGTCACAGTGTTCATTTTGAAATTCATCGGTCTCCTCCATAAAGGCACTTTTGGAGTGTTTGTTTACAACTCCTAGTGGTTAATGTGATGCAGCAGTGTACAGCTCATAGTCCATAAGGTGTTTCTTAGGCCAGACCCATGAGAGTACAGTGGGTGGTTACACTACTCACCTGCCTTACACTCTCCCTGATGCTTTTGTTAGATGTTGAAACAGGAACTGTGGAGCAACCTGTACAGCTTCTCCTTTTACTTTCACACAAACAATAGATTTAACATGTTGCCTAAGTACTTTGATGAAACAATAAGCACAAATGTGTTATCGTCATGATCCGCCTTATGTGATTATATTGCCAGTTGATGTAGGCTCGACCTTGTTTTGACACACTGACTGGCCTCGTGTTAATTTATTCTCGCTTAACATACTTTTTTCGTACCTGAACTCCTCGACCGAACGCTCTTAAAGTTTGTAGAGAAGTTGAAACGGGTCTTATTGATATTCGTGTAGGCAGATTGATAGAGGTCCCAGCAATAAGAGAGTACAGCCGGGTCCTGCTGGAGACACTGAACACATTTCAGTTATTACATCTGGAAATACACGATCACTCACCAAAGAAAACGAAGACAATTTTACCAACTAATATGGTCGAGGTTCTGTAGATATAGGCCACAGCTCAGGTACGGTCGCTATCTGACCTTCTCGACCAGTGTAACAAGAAAGATCTTTACAAACACTATAATATGTAGTCAACGTGCAGTGACTCAGTAATAACTTATTGCTCCTTTGATTCAAGTGTTCGACAACAAACCGAATATGTTCCCTCTGTTCCTTTGACTATCTTGTGTGTACGATCTTGTGGACTGGGGCGTGATCACGATCAATGGATGTCCCACTCACTCACTCACTAGGTTTCCTGCCATCTCTTACCCATGAAATTAGATTAATTCTGCCCTGTCGTATCCTCTTTACCTATCCTATCCCCCCTTGTCTCTATTAACCTTAATATATCATCACTCTCTCTCCCCTACTTCCTCTACCACTATCTCCACCTCCTCTTTCCTTCCCCTTCCACAATTATTATATCCTCATATCTATGTCTGTCATTCTCTTTATCTGTTCCTACTTCCTTCACTATATCTCTCTATCCCCTCAGCCTAAATCACAATGGCTACAAGAACGAGAGCTTGTGTTGGTAAAAGAGGAATTTTTGAACACCATGACAAATGTATATTTTTGGATAGGAGGTTAAGTGTAGAGAGTTATCACCTTCGCAGTTTTGTTTAGTCTGTACCCCCACCCAT
>NW_024733550.1:0-10039 GCF_018991925.1 Homarus americanus | reverse complement strand
GATTATTGTATTCTAATAAAATTTACGGTGCATCTTGTGAACCAGATTTATTGTTTGACCTTAGTGAATGAGAAACTGGTTGAGGTGTATTGTGGTAAACATCCTTAAGAGCAGCTCTGTGTGTTCTTACGACCTCAAAGTAACACAAAAGGTAGCCAATATCTACCCTTGATCAGTCACTTTATGTAGATGTCAATTGTGTCATTTTTCTAGACTTAGTGCCCCCTGGAGGAGAAAGTAAATACAATGTTGATATATTTTGGTCACAACACACACGAGTAGATTATTTTTCCTTTTTAACTAAATAATTAACACTATGAAGCTAACTAATTATATAACTCAAAGATGGTAACCAATATGGCGTCGATATTGTTCACATACTCTATGATAAATAGATGTATTGTCTGTTTAATTTTAGGGAAGAATTTAATTTATAAACTTTTGAGAATCTGGATACAGGAGTTTTGTCTTTGTGTGTGTGTGTGTGGTGATGATGACGCATACTTCCCTCTGCAGTGAAAAAAATATCTTGACATTGCAAAGTTTAACTGTAAGCCGAAGGAACGTTTGTAATGTGACTTGTTATGTGAAATTGTAACTTGAAATTCTTTGTGAAAAAATATTTCCCTATAAAGTTTGGCAATAAATGAAGTATTACATCAAGGTGTAACTTGTAGTTCCTTGTGGAGTAATTACCTATGTGGACGATACAGCTACTCCAGGGTGTAAGACCTAGAGTAGAAAGTCTTTAGACCTTACCTGAGGTTGAAAAGACTCTTATAGTGGAACGTCTTAGGTATTGAAACTTTAATTACAGTAAATAAAATATAATCTACCTAAACATTCCTTCACCTGGCGACAACTAATGATACAGGTGGTGTAATAGCTCTTTAAAATTCCTCCGTTTGATATAATAATGACCACACATGAACTTATAATGTGCAATATCTTGATAACACATTAGCTGCAACATTACACATAGTCCAGTGTATGTGTAGTGAGGGACATCTACCTAAATGAGTTACAGAATGTGGAGTTGAGGCAAAAAAAAGTTGGGACATGTTTGAGATCATCAGTTGAGCCAAACGTTTATACTCAATATTGTTTTAATGGTATTTTAGAGCGACCGAAAAATGTAAACAAAATGGCCGGCTAGGTGACACATACCTTACAAGAAATAAACATGAGAACGAACACACACACACCAGTTTTACCCACATTATCACCAGACTATCGGCATACCTGGTCGGTGGACACCTGCCTCCTCCTCCTCCTCCTCACCTTGCTAATATGCTAATATGCTAATATGCTCTGGTATGTTCCAGTCTATTTAAGATATGCTCCCATCTATCTTAAAGAGCTTATGCTAGGTTGGTCTGATATGCTCCTCAAAGACTATGCTGATATACTCTTGTCATCTGATATGCCATTATGTTCATATCACTCTAAAGGATATACTAATATGTTCTGATATGTTGGTATGGTTCTGTCTCTCAGAGGGTGTGCTGATGTACTATAAGAGCATATGGGGTATGCTGATATACTTGGTTATGTAGCTAGGCTCATATCTCTCTTACAGGGTATGCTAATATACCCTGATATGCTTGCATCTATCTCTGAGCGTATACTGGTTGACTGTAATGACATAAGAGATATGCTGGTATGCTTCTAAGGGAATATGTTAACATACTCTAATAATAATTTGAAATGAGGTTAGCTATACCTTAGATTCAGGGGATATACTGATATGATATGAATTAACCTAGAAGTATACTGATATGTTCTCAAGGCATTCAGGGGATCTGTTAGTATGCTTCGACATACTTTCGGAACAAGGTAAACTGGACCTTCAGAAGATAGGGTGATATGCTGACATATTCTGATGGATCTAAGAGAGAGTGGAAGACTATGAGAGCTAGTTAATATACTCAGGTATGTTGATATCCCTTCATGGCACTTGGGATATATGGTAATATACTCCGATGTGTCTCTTTGGATATACTGATATGCCACTAATGGGTCCCCAGAAAGCAGGAGACAAGTTGATCTGCTTCGAGGACACTAATCTGTATAATGATTTTTTCCCTGACTGTTAAGAAGTATACTGGTATATTTCAAATGTTGCTTAGTATTATAGTATACTTTGGGCTGTTCTGAACATATTTCACAGCTGATTTTCAGAAATATATGCTGCTGTCACTGGCTTGTTTATTCCGGAGACATTGATTATACTTTGAGTATGTTGATATGCTTTGTTACCAGTCAAGGAATATGCTGATATGTTCTGACACTTCTCAGTGATTACCCTGATATACTTAGATACCTGACAGTATTTATTGGAGTATAGTGTCCTATACTCTGATGTCATTCTAGTGATATGCTGATGAGCTGACATACCGCTTTATGTAACTGTGATATATTGAATCATATACATCCATTCCTCACGCTTAATATATATGATATTCTAAACAATGCTGATATTATTTATGTTATACCCTGATTATATACTAACATACTACAGTGTCATTTATAGTGTATGATATTAAACATTCGGGGGTATACTTTGAGGTTATTTAGAGAATATGATGGCAAACGGTGATATACTCTGATGCCATATTTGGTATACACAGATATATTGATATAATTTATATAATATACCGATAGATATAACTAAATATCTGTGAAGTAAATCCTGTACTTTTTGATATACCATTCAGGGTGAAGGTATGCTAATATACCACGATAGCACCCGTCTCTCAGCGCTAATATACCCTGATGGCACACTTAACATCCTGGCGCCGGTCGTGGGGTATACTGATATGCTAAAGTCTTCTTCATCTTCTAACATCTCGACTTCAGCTTCGTAAACTGTTATTACTTAAACGTATTTAATGCTCGTTTACGTAACTTTTTTGTAGAATAAATGAATGTATATCCGGGATTCTTCTGTTTCTTTGTCCATCTGATGTTTGCGTCCATGTTGAGGAGAACCACTTAGCAGGGCTCGCATTTTCCCATAATGTGTTACCTCAAGTTCCATAATTTGCACTTAGTGAAGCCACGATATCCCGCGTTATGTTGCCCGTCTTACTTCCTTCTGGGTTATGTGTCTTAAGTTGGTGAAAAAATTAAATTAAGGCTGAATTATTGTTAAATGTTAAGGTATTATAGTACTTGTCTGTCGTGTTGTTAATATAACATAGTTTCACCAGCAGTATGTACTCAAGAGCTTATTAACATCGTTGACGAGTCAGAGCCGCAACACTGAACCAATCTATATGAACATTAACACAAAAAATAAATTGTTACATTACATCGACTATCAAGACATAACTTACAATACAAATTAATAAATAATTGTACCAGGCAGATAAAAATATTAGTTACAAAAAATTATGAAAATAGTCTTAATGTTCACGCCAGAACTTACCCCATAACAAAAGCCATACAACATTTTCCCAGTTAAGACTTCGTTAAATACAATCTCAAACTCCTTCTCAGAAACTGTGTGTTGGTGGTGTGCCACGTGTGGTGTGTGTGTGTGTGTGTGTGTGTGTGTGTGTGACAGCACCTTTGATTTATACAAATATTCACCCAAATGAATAACACCAAGTAATTCACCATGTTATTCACGACTCTTAGATCACTTGGCTTGCGTCTCTCAAAAGGTCGAGCCAGGGTCAGCTGATTCAGTAAACACCGCTCACATTAATAGGGACCTGCCACACTTTGCCATAAACAGATAAATTGTACCGGGAATTTTCCCCCCACACACTCATCATTGTCACTTTATGTAACTTGCTGACAAAACCCATGACCCTTCAGGCCTTTTACGCCCTTAATGCATGAGTCATAAAGGCAAGCATGAACTCCGCATGCTTCCCAGTTGGGCACTGTAAACGCTTTTGCGCTTCACCTTGCACAGGATGTAAGGGGTGCCCAATAAACTAGCCCCCTCGTGGGCAATCTGTAATCACTACCACTGTCTCGCGGCCCAGAGTAGTAGTTGGACATATCACTAGACAGGGAAATTCACACTTAACACAAGTGTTATCTCAAGGTCATATTCACAACACTTCCCTGGACAGAATTCATAATTTATTTTCTCATATTACATCTGTGTGTATACCTGCTACTAGATAAACAGAAAATGCCAAGAAGTGTTTACATCAAGCGCTGCCACTTAAGAGTTCCAAGAACTAAATTAAAACAATTAGTGTGTGTGTGTGCATGGTGTGAGTGTGCATGGTGTGTGTGTGTGTGAGTGTGCATGGTGTGTGTGTGTGCATTGTGTGTGTGTGTGTGTGTGTATATGGTGTGTGTTTGTTTGTTTGTATGGTGTGTGC
This sequence comes from Homarus americanus, assembly GCF_018991925.1. NCBI lineage: Eukaryota > Metazoa > Arthropoda > Malacostraca > Decapoda > Nephropidae > Homarus > Homarus americanus. The sequence goes on along the minus strand of NW_024733550.1, from coordinate 5,693 downwards.
ATGGTGTGTGTGTGTGTGTGTGTGTATGTGTGTATGGTGTGTGTATGTGTATGGTGTGTGTATGTATGGTGTGTGTGTGTGTGTGTGTGTGTGTATGTGTGTGTATGGTTTGTGCATGTACGGTGTGTGTATGGGTGTGTGTGATTGTGCATGGTGAGTGTGTGACTGTGTATGGGGTGAGTGTGTGTGTGTGTGTGTGTTTCCATTGCCATGAGGATATCATACAATTCTTAAAGCACTGGTCACATGGGCGCATTTTTTTTTAGCAATTTCTTGCCGGAAAGTTATTTCGAGCAATTTTCGAGAAATTCGAGCAAGTTTTTGAAGCATTTTTATTGACAATCGTGATAGTCAATTTCTTGACTATTTCGAGCAAGATTATCGGTTCAAAACCCGGTTAATACCATATTTAATGACACGAAGCTTATTTATCGAGTATTTACCTTGGCTATATATAACATAGATCAATAACATTATGTATAAAATGCACAAACAGTTTTTTACGACACACTGAGTTTATTATTTGGGTGGTGTTTTGGCGTGTTTGTTTACAAAACACAAGCCCATACAGCCGGTCATTCTCCACACACTAACAACCCTCCCTACTGTAACTACGATAGTTGAACCAGTCTATATTAAACACTCGTTCCTCCTCCTCGCCAGCCACTTACGAGTCCCCAATAGTTTTTCTTCGCTTTCTCTCATTTCTTTTAATAATAACAATAATACCAAGGATAGCTGCTGCGTCGTCTGCATTGTTGTTGTGATGTTCCGTCTCCCTTCTACTCGCACAGCGGCGTTAACTTTTTTTTTCTTGCTGTAGTAACTGAACCAAGAGCCACTCGTGTGACCACATTTGGAAGAAATTACTCGTAATTTCTTGCTCCAAATTAATTGCTCATCAAAGGGATCGTGTGACCGTAACTTAAGTCACCCTTTAAGAAAAACTGTAAATACTGATTCACAAAACTTAAGGATAATTTCTGACTTGGAACCATCGGTGTAATGCAGAAAACAGTTATTGTATTCTAAAACCTACCCAAGAAATCTTTTACCCACTTACGATATAATTCTTTTCTATTCCATCAATAGATGTTATTTTACTTTTTTATACGTATTTTTATTTTAGTAATTTATAAACTATTTTCTTTATATACTTCATTACCTTTTAGTGTAATGAAGAGAATGAATTACAGAAGGTTTTTATAATTATATTGCGAACAATATTTTTCCTCGCAATAAATAAACAATGACGATGATCTTGTTTACAATATGGAGCTTGATGTCTTACTCCATGTTCGTTTATTACATTTTCTGCCATACCCGACTGTTCTTTTCTTTCTTGTGGTGAAGGTTTTTGACAATTGATATATATATAAAGTTGAGTTAAGAATAATGACTCTGATATTATAGCCATTAGGTCCTGAATAATAAGTGGTGTCTAAGTGAACAAATGTATGATGTCTTCAATTACCAGCGTAGTGTGGGGTAACAGTGGGGGTAGAAGCGAAGGGTAGGAGTGAAGGGTGGGAGTAAGGCGTGGGAGTAAGGGGTGGGAGTAAGGGGTGGGAGTAAGGGGTGGGAGTAAGGCGTGGGAGTAAGGGTGGGAGTAAGGGGTGGGAGTAAGGGGTAGGAGTAAGGGGTGGGAGTAAGGGGTGGGAGTAAGGGATGGGAGTAATGGGTGGGAGTAAGGGGTGGGAGTATAAAAGAGTAAGGGGTGGGAGGCAGGGAGGCGGGAGTAGGGAAGGGAGCAGGGGTGGGAGTAAGGGGTGGAGTAAGGGGTGGGAGTAAGGGGTGGGAGTAAGGCGTGGAAGTAAGGGTGGGATTAAGGGGTGGGATTAAGGGGTGGGAGTAAGGGGTAGGAGTAAGGGGTGGGAGTAAGGGGTGGCAGTAAGGGGTGGCAGTAAGGGGTAGGAGTAAGGGGTGGGAGTAAGGTGGGAGTATGGTGGGAGTAAGGGTGGAGTAAGGCATGGGAGTATAAGGGAGTATGGTGAGTTAGGGGTGTGAGTATGGGTGGGAGTAAGGCAGGAGTAAGGTGGGAGTAAGGTGAGTAAGGGGTGGGAGTAAGGAGGAGTAAGGCGTGGGAGCAGGGTGGGAGGCAGGAGGCAAAGTAGGCAGGGTAGTAAGGGGTGGGAGTAAGGGGTGGGAGTAAGGCGTGGAAGTAAGGGTGGGATTAAGGGGTGGGATTAAGGGGTCGGAGTAAGGGGTAGGAGTAAGGGGTGGGAGTAAGGGGTGGCAGTAAGGGGTGGCAGTAAGGGGTAGGAGTAAGGGTTGGGAGCAAGGGGTACGAGTAAGAGGGTGGAAGCAAGGGGTGGAAGCAAGGGGTGGGAGTAAGGGGTATGAGTAAGTGGTAGGAGTAAGTGGTAGGAGTAAGGGGTAGAAGTAAGGGGTAGAAGTAAGGGGTAGGAGTAAGGGGTAGAAGTAAGGGGTAGAAGGAAGGGGTGGGAGCAAGGGGTGGGAATAAGGGGTGGGAATAAGGGGTGGGATTAAGGGGTGGGAGTAAGGGGTAGGAGTAAGGGGTAGGAGTGACGAGTAAGAATGTGGGACAAGAGGGAGGGGTAGCAGTGGGGGGTAGGGTTAGGTTACAAACTTCTATTTACTTCATCATCTGTATCCTGCTGGTGATGTTCTCTCTTAAACAATTTGTAAAATAAATAAATAAATGGTCAGGTGTAAATGGTAAGAATTTAACAGAGTAATACTGAGGTATTACAAGAAAGAACTAAAAACTGTCCACTGTGTGTATCAACATTTTATAAAAGTATTTGTGAAGCTGTAAAATACTTAGATATAAACTTTTAATTCAACTCTGTAATAAAAATAATTGCAATAATGAATCTAAACAAGAAATGAACTGGGTGAAAAAAATATACAAAATACTAAAAATATAAAAAAGAAGAATTACAGTAAAACCTGAATCATTGTAATAAACATTATTAAACTTTTCGTTGTTATGACCTAAAACAAACAAGGAAGACTCGTCTAGATTTTCGCTCTGTGAATTAACTCCTTGGATCGCTTTTGGGCAAGAGGGGAGTTACTCCGACTTATTCCGTGAAAATATTCCCAACTGTCCATAGAATCCGTTACAGTTTCCTTTATAGTAAGTGACTCACAAATGATTAATATTCCCATTCACCAATACTTTATTATATCAGAGAACAGTGCAGAGATAAGCTGGCTAATGAGCGATGGTCAAAGATAATACAGATTTAATACTGGATTGATAAGTACAGCTATAGTGATTTGTTTCATGTTACAGTAATAATAAACTTTATCAAATGTTATAACTACCAAAGTGTTATTTTCGTGATCGATACCCTGCTGCCAGGATTATAACATCGTTTAAAAGTTCAGTAAAAATATCATGCAGATTAAAACCTAACCTAGTGTATCGTAACCTAACTTAGCCTTTCCTAAGCTAACTTAGACTATCCTAAACTAGCCTAACCTATCCTAATCACACCAAACCTAACCTATCCTAAATTTATATATCATCAACAGATTTATAGATATGTTGGAGAAATAATTATCAAAAGTTTGTTGTCTCTGCAAATGTATTTTTAAAAAAAGAAAATGAAATTAAACCTTTCTAGAGAACTCAATTGTGTCATGAGCGTTGCGGCTTGGTTAGGTTAGGTAACATTAGGTTAGGTTAGATAAGGTAAGGTAAGATTAGGTAAGGTGAGGTAGTGTTAGGGTTAAATACATTTTACTAATTTTGCATCAAAATAATCACGACTGAAGGTATCGGATAAAAAACCTCTGAATATAATTCTTTTCAAGGGTACCTTTTACCACTGGCCAGCCCCACTTCTTGCTGCCGATGTAGTTCAGAATGAAGGGGTGGCTGCTTAACTTGTTTATGGGGCATGATGGAGGCTGGTGGGAAGAATTGTTAAGAATCATCCCAGCCCAAAGGAGTTCACAAAAATGTCAATTTGAATTCTATATTTGGATTTCTATTACTGAAGGATGATAGCTATACCACATTAATAAGGTCTATCTGCAAGTTTATTCAGTCATAATAAAAAATATACCCTAAATGTGGACAATAAAAATCTTCTATTTTGGTACAAATTACTTGAAAAGTTGTAAGAAGACAAAAGCTGCATCTCTTCCACAAAGCGAGAAATAGAACAGCCAAGCCTCTTCTTGTCGTAAAAAAAAACTAATATTGTATTTTAGTATGTTGATGTACAAAACATTTTCTTCATTATTCTATGATAAAATAAGTCTAACAAGCATTATTAAAACATATATTATTAATTTTTTTTCATGCAATCCGGAAATAGCGACTACTATATCCAGGTTGATCGTGTTGAGGTCCTGTAAGTTACAGGCTAGATTACGAGCTCACTTACGGAGTTCGATGCCAAATATTTGTTTTGAGAATCCGATCGGAGACTGTAAGTCCAGTTACTTGGTAAACAAGTAGATACAGTGAAATAAACTGCTGTACCTAAATATTATGTAACTCAAAATATATTCCCAAAACAGCACGTTTATAGATGAAAATAAAAAAAAGCATAAATAATACAAACAAAATCAATTAATATGTTTTTTATTACAGTATTTTTAAATATCAGAAGCGTAGGTTCAGCGCTTCTTTTGTGTCTTTTTCCCGGTGAAGATGTAGTCTCCCCATGGCAGGTACTGGTCCTTTTGTACACGGCAGAAAGTGGTAGTTTCCTTTTTCTTCTTGTTGTTTTGGGTCTTGTTGTTTTGGGTCTTAGTGTGTTTTGTGGTCTGCAGTTTGTTAGATCGGGGGCCCTTCTCCTTCATCTGGCAAGGCTTCACCTCCACCTTAGTCACCCTAAGCAGCGCCGAACAATGACACCATGAAATGAGTCAAACAAACTGACCATACAGAAAGAATTACGGCTTAATAAGGTTGGAATTTAAAGAAATTGACAACAAAATAAAGCTCTGTTTATCACTATAGTAAAGAGGGATGGTGTTTGTAAAGATGATGGATGGTGTTATAATATGTAGTGATGATGGATGGTGTTATATGTAGTGATGCTGGATGGTGTTATATGTAGTGATGATGGATAGAGTTATATGTAGTGATGATTGATGATGTTATATATATATATTGATGATGCATGATGTTATATGTAGTGATGATGGTTGGTGTTATATGTAGTGATGCTGGATGGTGTTATATGTAGTGATGACGGATAGAGTTATATGTAGTGATGATGGATGATGTTATATGTAGTGATGATAGGATGGTTCTATATGTAGTGATGATGGATGGTGTTATATGTAGTGATGATGGATGGAGTTATATGTAGTGATGATGGATGATGTTATATGTAGTGATGATGGTTGGTGTTATATGTAATGACGTCGGATGGTGTTATATGTCGTGATGGATGGTTCTATATGTAGTGATGGTGGATGGTGTTATATGTAGTGATGATGGATCGTGTTATATGTAGTGATGATGGATAGTATTATATGTAGTGATGATGATGGATGGTGTTATAAGTAGTAATGATGGATGTTATATGTAGTGATGAAGGATGGTGTTAGTGAAGATTGTGAAGTGAGATGTAGTGAAGATTGTGAAGTGAGATGTAGTGAAGATCGTGAAGTCAGATGTGGTGAAGATTGTGAAGTGAGATGTAGTGAAGATTGTGAAGTGAGATGTAGTGAAGATTGTGAAGTGAGATGTAATGAAGATT
>NW_024733549.1:0-2284 GCF_018991925.1 Homarus americanus | reverse complement strand
GTTCTCGTTCTTCCTATGTGCAGCATCGAGAGCTAGGTTACGGTGACATGCGGCCATGGGATAAAAAATCCTGATGTCGAAGAAAGCTCGCTGTCCCAGCGTCCAGAATCCTCGAGCACCGACGTCCACACGGGCTTCGGTAGATGTGTTTGAAGTCCTGTGTTGGAAGATCTCACCATCCAATGGAAGGAGGGTCGGTTCTACCATGACATCCCGGCAGATTATGGATCCCTAACCGCCATGCCTCATGTAGCCCCTTCTGCAAGTAATTCATGCATGCGGATCGCCATCATAGAACGAGCCACATTACTGGGAGGGCAAAACCATCCACCGGGCCAACCTATTCCAGAGCACGGCATCTGTAAATTCTGTTTTAAGGCTGGAAACCACGTCTTTTACTTCCAAACGTGAGTTAACCAGCCTGGTGCGCCCAAATCTCCCGCGCCTATAGCTACTTTTTTGTCAAATTTTTCTGAACCCGGCAAGAAGTTGTCAGTAAATATCATTTTGGCAGTGCTGCCAGATCTGTTGTGAAGTGAACTCACGGATTGCTGAACTTTGAAGCAGTCTCACAGATTCTGGGCTATTATGTGGTCAGCAGGGCTGCCGTGAGCTTAAGGGAATTTTGATGTTCAGTGTCAGCAATCTCCTCTGGATTAGTTAGTCCCATCCCTCCCAGTCTTGGAGGAAGTGCAAGAAGTGTTCTTTCTGCTGGGGTTAAGTCAGGGTGTTTCACTAGTTTGGGAATTAACTTGACACTGATAGCTTCTTCCAGAGGGTGGAGGAGGGGTCCGATCTCAGGGATGGTACGCATCAGGTAGTTTCAGCGATGCTTGACTCCATGGGTGAATGCTGCAAAGGCCGCATGTGGCTCTGTGTTAGCAATCTCAGATAGAGCTTGGATTTCGCTAACCCACTCATTCACCTTTCCCGCTACGTACTCGGTCTTGAAGTCCGTAGTGCCAATTACTGCGCCCAGATGTCTTTGGCCGTCCCATATTTTGACCTCACTTCCGCCACAGAAACCCAAAGCCTCTGTCCATAATGTTCTACCACGATGAGGAAGAATTGCCAGTAAGCCAAAGTGGCACTTATTTGTGGACCTCGTGATGTTACCAGGTCCCACCCAATTTTTGATGCCCTCCACTTTTCTCCTGCTCCTGTGCGCCCATCAGCATACAGCTACGTCGAACTCCCATGAGCCAATTTATTTCATGGAGCACCGAGAAACAATTGCATCCATTGCATACCACTACTACCACTACTACTACCACTACTACTATCATCAACACCACTATCATCAAATAATTAATAATAATAACAACAATAATAATAATAATAATAATAATAATAATAATAATAATAATAATACAACAACATTTAATAATAATAATAATAATAATAACAATACGATAAGAGGCACACAGGAAGAGACGGTGTTGTCATTCAGGTCATGAACCATATAATGACCAAATATTAGGTTCCTGTCGTATAGGTCCCTGCAGGGGGCGGCCGGAAGTGTCTTATTCATTACTGATATGTCAAGTATCCGGTCTTTATCAGCAGCTGACGAGAGTGATGTAATGACTTTAATTATATATGTGTTGGCATAAGTGTTCTAGAATGTTTTTACATATTTATATATCTATATACAGTATGTATTTTATTATGTATTATATGAATATATATGCTTCTCTATTTATATACTTTCAATTTATATATGTGTCTGTCTATCTGTCTATCTATCTACCTGTCTGTCTGTCTGTCTGTCTGTCTGTCTATCTATCTATCTATCTATCTATCTATCTATCTATCTATCTATCTATCTACCAATCTATCTACCTATCTGCCTATTTATCAATTTATCTATCTATCAGTCACAATGTTCTTTAATATATATTTGTGTCTATATTCATCTATCAGTCTTAGAATCTATTTCTCTGTATGTTAAGTTAAGTTTGGTTAGGTAAGGTTAGCTTTGATTAGGTTACGTTTGGTTAGGTTAGGTTTGGTTAGGTTAGGATGGGTTAGGTTAAGTTAGGTTTGGTCAGATTAGGTTTCGTTAGGTTCGGTTATGTTTGGCTAGGTTAGGTTATTTTTTGGCTAGGTTATATTTGGTCAGGTTAGTTTACTTTAGTAAATTATGGTTAGGTTAGGTTTGGTTTTGTTAAGTAAAGTTAGATTTGGTTAGGTTAGGTTATATTTAGTTCGGTTACGTTTGGTTTGGTTTGGTTAGATTAGGTTCAGTTTGGTTAGGTTTCGTTTCGCTAGTTTAGGTTTGATA
>NW_024733548.1:15000-22435 GCF_018991925.1 Homarus americanus | reverse complement strand
CGGGTCGTAGTAGTAAAACCGGTTTTTGTATTTGATGATTTTGTTTTCTAAAGGAATATTAAATTTAATAAATGTGTCAAGATCATTTGTTTCACTATTCTGGATCCTTTTCATCCTAATAAATTAACCTGATACATTTACTTTACTTTAAATAAGCTATTTAGTGGTGTTGGTAAAAGGGTGGGAATACTGAATTTTCATAAGATTTCAAGTTAAAATTTACCTAGCGAAAAATGAAAACTTTTCAAATCTGAAGATATCACATGATTCTGCACATAGAACTACATCATTAATACCATGGGCCGATTTTTCAAACTCAAAAAAAAAAAAATTCCCCTCCGTATGACACACCCTACTAGGGCATTGCAGAGGACTGGACAAGGCACTAGACAAGGGTCAAGGCTAGAGAACGAATGGACACGTCTACCATATGCCACGGTTTTTCGCTACTGGGGAAGCGTGGGGCACGCCGTGGAGGAGCGCGTCTCATATCACGTGATCCAGGACATTTGCTAGATAATCTATATAATTTATTAATACTTCTCTTGATTTGACTTAACAGAGTAACACAATGATGCATATTAATAACATACATAAATATACAATTAACCTAAGTAACCAAGAACAATAATAATATAATAAGTACAATTAACAAATTATTAATAGCTTGTGTGAAATGGAGGCGTGAACATATGCCTCACACCATTGCGAGTTCCCGAGCGCTCAGGCACGTGACACCTCCCCCAAAAAAGTGAGCTTACAACTAACTAGAAGCGAAAATGGATATACAGCTACACAGTGAAAGTAATAACTAACACAATCAGTTTAAATCAATATGAAGCAAAATAATTCATAATATAAACACAAGGTACTCAATGACAATAAAACAAAAAAATAATTTGCATATAGACATAGTTTCTAAATAATCAGACTCGAGAAAGTGAATCAGCCAACACGTTCTCTTTTCCCCGGATATGGGAAATGTTCAAGTTATAGGGCTGAAGTGATAGAGCCCACCTCAAAAGTCTTTGGTTGGTATGTTTCATCTTGTCAACAAAAGTAAGTGGGTTATGATCAGTGAACACTTGAACGGGATAAGCAGTGCTGCCAATATATATACTTTGAAGTTTTCTAGTGCCATGATCAGTGATAAAGCCTCCTTTTCAATGGTGGCATAGTTTCTTTGATATTTGTTAAGTTTTCTAGAAAAATAGCACAGCGGATGAAGCACTTGATCACTCTCACCCTCTTGCAGAAGCACAGCACCGGCGCCAATTTCACTGGTGTCGACATGGACAGTGAACTGTTTCTGGAGGTCAGGTGCAAGTAGTACAGGAGCATTTGCCAGCAGGGATTTAAGATTCTCAAAAGATTCCTGGCAAGCCGTAGTCCACTTGAAGGTTTTCTTGCCACTCAGCAGGTCAGTCATGGGAGAGGCAACGGAGGAGAAGTTTGGACAAAAACGGCGGTAGTACCCCGCCATACCCAGCAACCTTATCACACTCTTCTTATCGCCTGGCACTGGATACTGTTGAATTGCCTCAATTTTGGCTGCTATAGGCTGGACTTCCCCTTGTCCGACCACATGCCCCAAGAAAGTGACGTGGGCATGGCCGAACTCAGTTTTGACGAGGTTCACCGTCAGCTTGCTTGCAGCCAGTACGGAGAAGAGGGCTTGTAGACGACTCATGTGATCTTCCCAGGAACTGCTGAAGACGATGAGGTCGTCTAGGTAACAGCGGACACCTTCCAGACCAGACGTGATGAAATTCATGAGGCGTTGAAAGGTTGCAGGGGCGTTCCGCATACCAAACGGAAGGACTGTGAATTGGTACAACCCCTCAGGAGTGACAAAAGCAGAGATGGCCCTGGAGCGTTCAGTCAGTCTTATCTGGTAGTAGCCCTGGAGGAGATCCAACTTGGTCACGTACCTTGCCTGTCCAAGATCGTCGATCACGTCGTCGATGCGTGGCAAGGGATAACCATCGGGTTCAGTGACAGCATTCACCTTGCGATAATCCACACACAGCCGCATTGACCCATTCGGCTTTGGAACTAGAACAACAGGGGATGCCCATGGACTGATGCTGGGTTCGACGAGGCCTAGCTCTTGAAGACGCTGTACCTCGGCTCGCACACACTCCCGCTTGAAGGCATTAAGACGGTAGGGACGCTGTCGGATTGGCTTGGCTCCCCTGGTCTCAACGTCATGCTCCAGCACTGAACAGGAGAGTGGGTAATCACCAACTATAATAAGATACTCCTGTAATAGAGACTTTATATTATTGGCTTGGTCACTAGAGAGATGGCACAACTTAGCACTGGGGTCCTCCAAGATAGTCGAGTTTTCCACTTTTACACTAGACCCATTCGTTATTTCAGAAAAACACTGATCTTTATCATCCTTACACTCTGGCACAATGATACAAGTTGGCAAGGATTGATTAACACAAGCAACTGCTTTTCCCAGGGTTTCATTACGAACATGATATGACTTTGAAAGATTGACATGGATAAGGCGTTTTTTCTTACGCCGTTCAGGGGTGCTAATCACATAATTCACGGACACCTGTTTTTCTAGTACTTCATATGGACCACTGTATTTGGATTTAAAAGGGTGATGATGTAAGGGCAGGAAGGCCAACACCTGCTCCACTTTTAACACCTTAAGAGGCCCTCGCGCCTCATGTCCATAGACGAGCTGGAAGGGCGAGAATCCTAGCGACTCTTGTTTACTGTCCCGAACAGCAAACAAAAGCAGGTCAACTCCCTCGTCCCAATCCTTCCCAGTCTCCAGACAGAAGGTGCGCAACATGAGTTTTAGTGTCTGGTGAAATCTCTCAACCACCCCCTGTGACTGAGGGTGATAGGCCGAAGACCTCAACTGCCGGACTCCCAGGGTTTGCATTACCTGATTAAACAACCGGGAAGTAAAATTGGAACCCTGATCTGACTGCACCACTGTAGGAAGGCCTACTTGAGTGAAAAAGTGGTTTAAGGCACTAATAACATTCTTCGCTGTGATGCGGCGCAAGGGAATGGCTTCAGGATAACGGGTTGCACAATCAATAATGGTTAGCAAGAACTGATGACCACGAGGGATCTTAGGTAAGGGACCGACACAATCTATGACCACCTTACTAAAGGGCTCTTCAATGACTGGGATAGGCTGCAGAGGGAATGGTTTAACACTGGGGTTCGGTTTCCCCGCTACCTGACAATCATGACAAGTGCGACAGTAAGGGCTGACGTCTTTCTTCATCCTAGGCCAAAAGAACTGGGATAAAATTTTTGCATAGGTCTTCCTAACTCCTAAATGACCACCCACCCCATCATGAGCAATACTAAGTACGTCCTGCCGCAAAGGTTTGGGAATAACAACTTGATGATGAACTAACCAAGGGTGATTGGCAGGAGAATTGGAGGGACGGAACTTCCGCATTAATACACCAGACCTAGTGTAGTAGCAATTTGATTCTTTCTCAGCTTCTGTCTCAGTAACTGACCTATTGAGAAAACCTTTTAGCTCAGGATCCCCTGCTTGTAGCTCAATAAACTTACTCCTAGTGATGGGAGAGGAACCAAAACTAGTGACATCTGGGTTCCTATCTCCATCAGAACTAATCTGGAGGTTATCTGGTTGTGGGGAATCCTCAAAAAATTCACTGAGACCAAGATCAGTATGGTCCGGCTGGATAAGATTATCCTCGGACTTCTCACAGTCCTGGAGGGAAACTTCATCAACTTCACTAGTGTCTTCTACCTCTGTACTGAGGCTCATGCTACGGGTCACAGCACACGCAGGGAACAACCCTGGAAAGTCTACTTCTAACTGCACAGTATTATTCTCGGCAGTGGGACAAGATGAGATCACAACATTCGGGAACATCATGTCGCCAACGAGGTCATTTCCTATCAATAGAGAGACCCCTTCTACAGGTAAGCTATCTACTACTCCTAACGTGACATAGCCTGACTTTATGGATGACCGCAAGTACACTTGACAAAGGGGAATACGCGACCCACCGGTCAAACCGTTCACAAGCACCCAGCTACCAGTATAGCATGAATCCAGGAATGGAGCAGCTTCTTTAGTAACAAGAGATAAGGCTGAGCCTGTGTCTCTCAAGAGTTTAACAGAAGTGGGTTGACTGAATTGATCCAAAGCTAAGGAACCAGGAGAACAAAATGGTTCAAAGGTTGATATCATAGAAGAGGGGGAAGCATCCAGGGCAACAGTCTGACTGAGGGCAGTGACACAGGGCTCCAATAATTTCTCCGATTGCTCGGCCACCCTGACCAAAAGAGCGGGGGATCCTTGGTGAGAGGAATTTCTTTTCTTTAACTTGAGACAGTCGCTGATGACATGTCCTGGCTTCTTACAGTACCTGCAACTAGAGTTTCTCTCACTAGTAGGAGTAGATCCACCTGTCCCATGGACCATGGGCTCACCTGGGGTAGATGATGCAGAACCTGAGGGTCGGGTCGGTATGACAAAAGGCAGGGACCCCGGTGTAGATGTTGGTGTGGGCTTCTTGAAGGAAGTGAAGGACTGGGACATGGGAGCATAAGACCTGGAATTTACATTTCTATTAGTTAAGGAATAATGGTCAGCCACTGGACCAGCATCAGCCAGGGTACAGATACCTCTCTGATCCAAGTGTGCTCGAATGTCGCCTGGGATACACTTTCTAACCTCCTCTAGCAGGATTAGTTCAACAAGCTTGTCATGTTCTACATGGGCAGACTCACTTTCAATCCACCTCCGACAAAGGACCTGTTTCTGCCTGAAGAACTCCACAAATGTTTGTTTGTCAGTCTTCCGGCAGTTACGGAACTGTTGCCGGTAGGCTTCAGGAACAAATTTATAAGCGCTCAAAACCGCGGACTTAAGAAGGGCATAGTCTAGACATTGATCCTCAGAGAGGGCAGAAAACACATCTAATACTTTACCAGTGAAAGATCTATAAATAAGTTGAGACCATTGAGAAACAGGCCACTTGTTAAGTCGGGCAATTTTCTCAAAAAGAGAGAAGAACTTGTCTGGTTCTTCCTCATTAAATTTAGGAACACTGTTGAGACATTTGTCTACACTGAATGTTGAAGTATTACTACCCTGAACCAAACCTCGTTGTTTGAGAGTTTCCAGCTCCACCTCCAGTCTCTTGAGTTCAACTTGTAAGGCCAAATTACATGGTGTAACAATTTCCTCTGAATTTCCCGACGGTTGGGCTATGATTTCATTGTCAATAAGGTAGTTGAGGACAGCCTCTTCTACCCTAGCCTTATTCATGGAAGAGCGGCCTTCTACTTCATACTAAGCAGCGAGCGATTGCCACTCTGCCTTAGTAAGCCCCTTCAGTACTTCGGCTGAAGGTGAAGCCAAAAAGCTTTCCAGGTCAAACATGTTGAACTCAAAATCGAGTAGCGAAAAAAAGTAACCGTGGCAGCTAAGCTAACTAGCTAGCTAATTAATAATATCAAAATGCAATCAACTGTGAAACACAGCAAGGGATTAACCAAACACCTGTTACACAAGATAAGGGTTAACTCACCAGTAGCTTAAGCAATAACAGGAGCAATATACATGAGCACTGTGAACACAGCAACTTGCATCCAAAAATACTTAGCGATGAAACAACACCTGGCGAGTAACAACACTTGATATGACACAACAATGGTGGTTAGTTCCCGGACACATGCCCCCACTTGTCGCGATCCCAATATCCTTTATACCTGGGGAGTGAAACCTACCCCAAGTTATTATCAAATAAAGGAACAAATAGGGAACACGGCAATAATTATCCCCACAAAAACCTACTCAACTAAATGTACTTGAATAAGTATGAACAAGTTGAAATAAGTAAGTCACAAAAGGGAAGATAATTAATTAATTCAATTTATGTTCTAAAGGGAGTACTGACTATAGCAAACAAGAATTTAAGGGAATAAGTAATTGTATATTAAAATAAGAGTGATGCCGGAAGGGTGAAAATATACCGTAAGGAGTTAGACCAAACGGATACTACTTAACATAACTATATTACACAAACATACAGTATATATATACAACAATCCCTACAAAATAGTTATTTCCTACCAAACAGGAGATTCCTTACCACCAGGATCCCTTCCTAGGCCTAACTAAACGTGTCACTAATACCTGATACCCCTAGGGCATTGCAGAAGACTGGACAAGTCACTAGACAAGGGTCAAGGCTAGAGAACGAATGGACACGTCTACCATATGCCACGGTTTTTCGCTACTGGGGAAGCATGGGGCACGCCTTGGAGGAGCGCGTCTCATATCACGTGATCCAGGACATTTGCTAGATAATCTATATAATTAATTAATACTACTCTTGATTTTACTTAATAGAGTAACACAATGATGCATATTAATAACATACATAAATATACAATTAACCTAAGTAACTAAGAACAATAATAATGTAATAAGTACAATTAACAAATTATTAATAACTTGTGTGAAATGGAGGAGTGAACATATGCCTCACGCCATTGCTAGTTCCCGAGCGCTCAGGCACGTGACAGCCACCCATGTGCAGAGTTGTGAATAGAGACTCCCGTCAGTCATCTCTGCCTGTCCCCGTCGCCACTCGTCTGTCGCCATAGGACTTTTAGGGGTATAGGGGTTTTGATGATGATGAGAAGTATGATGACCTGGGTGGTGGCTACACATGAGTTGATTTATGTCGTGAGGCAGGAGCGCAGGCTGCAACCACACATCTTGGCTTTCCCTTTTCCCGATCCAGTGGTGCAAGTGTTGCAACGACTGGGAAAAGGGAAAGTTGCAATGATCTGCCGATAGCCCAGTTTGTTCGGTTTCGCCCTAGTAGCTTGTCATTCTTACATTGCCTTCATCCATCGGTGTAGTTGTCGGGTTCCCATTTTGGTTACCTCTTCCGCCTATTCCGCCGTTGGGGTCTTGCTGGAGCTTTGTAAGCATGTTTGCCTAATGAGGGGCTCCTCCGCAATTTTTGTTTGGTGTTTACTGCCGTATTTTTATTCCTACCAAGGTTAATCCGCACGGCAGCGGGTCAGTGGTTTGTAGGCTCTCCCCCTAGGGCCCAATGCTGCTCCGAAATCTCCTACTGGTCTAGCCTGGGGCTGCGAGGCAGACACAGAGTTACCATGTGTTGCCACGAGGGGGCACAGCTAGAGTCTTGATGGTCTAGAGGCTGTGTACTGGCATCGGAAGAATTGCGCCAGGTTGAATACCTGTTCATCATGAGGGCTAGCCAGTGGGGTAGCTGAAAGCAAGAGGAAGCAAGCAATATCTGTACCTTAACAATAATATAATGCTGCCAGACTTGATGCATTACACCACCTTGTGTGTGTTGGGGCTCACTGATCCATGTGGGTGTTCGGGTATTCAGTTCTAACTACAGGAGAGAAGACAAACACCTGTTGA
>NW_024733548.1:0-10000 GCF_018991925.1 Homarus americanus | reverse complement strand
TTCCCTCACCCTAACTTCCTCTCGCTCTCCTCCCTACTTCCTCTCTCTTTCTACCTCACTTACCCCATCATCCTCTTTCCCTCTCTCCATCCCTACCACCCAATTCCCTAATCCTTTCTTCCATTCAGCCTTCTCCTTCTTTCCTCTCTCTCCCAAACCTCTCCTTCTGTATGATCTTCCTCTGCTACCACCTCCTACTCTCTCTGCCATCCTCTCCCTCTGACTCTCCTTTCTCTCAGCTCTGACTCGGCCTTTAGTGATACGCTCCAACCTACGCCAAGGGACACTACTGACTTTTAAAATTGAGGAACACTTGTTAAATGGAGCCTAAGGGGAGGTTTCTTTGAAATCAATTCCAACACTGGTCAGAGTTAAGCTCTGACCAAGCCATAAATATACTAACAGGAAATGAACCACCCATGTGTATTTACCTATTTATTACTTTCACTTATTTCTATGTGCTGTGGAAGTGGGTTGTCTGTTTGAAGAATGTGGAGAAGTAACCGCCTTATATGATAATAATCTTAATTAGTAATTATGATAATAGTCATGACAATTTCATTTTAACAATATTGATAACAATGAGAAGAAGAAGAAGAAGAAGAAATAGTTCAGAATGTTATCTTTAATCTTGACGATAGTATCTGCACGCTCTGATGCTTCACAATCTTATCTCCTCGTAAGGGTTATTATCTCACAAGGACTAATGGGATACTATCTCTTAGGTGTAATGATCATGATATCTTTCACTAAAACTGCTGGGTCTTACTCCCATGCTTAAGCTGATGGTGCTCGAACATCTTTATATTTTCCTCCATATCTCTGTTATCTCTCTGATGTTGTACCTGGAACAACTCTCCATCCCACTATTATCTCTCACTGATGCTGTACCTGGAACAATTCCTCATCTCTGTTATCTCTCACTGATGTTGTACCTGGAAAAATTCTCCATCTCTGTTATCTCTCACTGATGCTGTACCTGGAACAATTCTCCATCCCACTGTTATCTCTCACTGATGCTGTACCAGGAACAATTCTCCATCTCCCGGTTATCTCCGACTGATGCTGAACCGGGAACAACTCTTCGTCTCTCTGTTATCTCCGACTGATGCTGTACCTGGAACAACTCTTCGTCCTGTTATCTCTCACTGATGCTGTACCTGGAACAATCCTCATCTTTCTGTTATCTCCACTGATGCTGTACCTGAACAACTCGTCTCTGTTATCTCCCACGATGCTGTTCCTGGAACAACTTTCGTCTCTGTTATCTCACCGATGTGCTGTACCTGAAAAACTCTTCGTCTCTGTTATCTCCCACTAATGCTGTACTCTGAACAATCCGTCTCTTTGTTATCTCCCACTCATGCTGTACCTGGAACAACTCTTCTGTCTCTGTTATCTCCACTAATGCTGTAACTGGAAAACTTTTCATCTCCCGTTATCTCCCACTGATACTGTACTTGGAAAAAACTCTTCGTCTCCTGTTATCTCTCACTGATGCTGTACCTGGAACAACTCTTTCGTCTCACTGTTATCTTCCACTGATGTTGCACCTCGACTGCCTCCTCACTGAGGTTATCACGGACGTGTACCGCCCTATCTGGACGTCCGCAACAAACACAATGCCGGAGAGGACGCCCGGGAGCCATAAAGTTAATTACCTTTTTGACTTAGCGAAACGAGGACGTGCCAGAGACAAGCAGCTTCATTATCTGTAGGTCGGCAAGCAGGGGGAACGGCGATAATAGAGACAATAACTCGGTGTTTGTTTTGTTTCACGCCAACGTGAATTCTGATGGTGTTAAAACTTGCGTCATGGACTAACCTGGCTGATCGGTGAATATAATCTACGTAATTGTATTTCTGTTATAGAGGGCTGTTAATCTGTTGTATGGTGGCTAAGAGAATGTGTTGATGCGTTTAGTGAAATTAATATTGTACCTTCACTATTACATGTGTGCTGAACTATTACCTGTAATTGTAATATTATATTAATTGTCTCATTATTTAGTGTACCTGCCTTGTTGATTAGAAGAAAAATTATTCTGCCGAATTTAAATTTATTCATTCTGTTCTCACACGACACATCATTCTGGCGTAGTTAGAAAGATTGTTTGATCTTGTAATATTATTACTGCGTTTCAAAAATAAGGTTTTTAACATATATATAGTAATTACACTAGTCCGTGATCAATTAAAAATTAAGAACAAGACTTTCTTGATGTCAAACACATTTACTACTGTAGAGTTTGTATGTGGGATTACAGCAAGAGTATTCCTCATTCCTCATAATAATTTTACCTGAATGATTGTGTATATAAGAACTACATGAGTTAATTCGAACTAATAGACGAGGAGATCTATTTAGCCCTGACAACAAGTTTGGAAATTTGAGTATGCTATGCTCCTGCCTTTTTTATTTATTCTTCTTCATGAAAGCGAATAAATATGATTTTTTTTAAGGAACCAAAGAACTAAATAAAAAATATTGAATTTACTTTGATGATGTGGAAACTCTTGCAGAAAGTCTGCTGTTCAAAAAATCATATGTGCTTAATTTTGCTCATTATTCTGTTAATTGGAATCCAATATGATTATCTTTTTTGAATGTCAAGACAAGAATATAAAAAAATTTTCTGATTCCAACTAAAACCTGATTATATCTCTAATCTAAATCAACCAGCGAAGAGCAATGCTGCAACTTGGAAAACATACATATTCCATCAAGAAAAGATAATACAGTATTGTATAAATAATGGTGTTAGTTTCATGGCCCTGAAAAGTCTTTGGCTTCGACTTCATGACTTTTAATGTCTGTCTTCGGCTTTATGACTTTATAGTGTTCAGTTTCGACTTCGCTTCGAAGCTGGATGCTTGGCTTTACCTTCATGCTTGCTAGTAAAATCTGGAATATATTATCAACTTTGGTTTTGATTTTGCAGAATTTTCTGGCTGATCTCTCTGGTCTAATTACTTCAATTGATGATCTTGACCGCAATCTCGCATGTTTCTGTAACAGTTTCACCCGGTGATGTTGTTTTAGATTTGAATGATCTGATGCGAGTATGCAATATTTGATGACCCATTACTAAGTCAAGAAGGAGAGCGGTGTTTACACCAACCAGCTATTACACACTCGTGATAAGCCTTTGACCGGGTGATAAACATCTTGCATATACAGTGCAGTATATTGTCGCAGCTGAGCACTAGTGGGTCGTGTGTTGAGCGATACTCTCACGGCCCTGAGACTTGGTGTTTGTAATCAGTAAATTTCTTGTGCAGATATCAGAGGATATTCTGTCCTGCCTCCCGATCAGTTTCCTGATAGTCGAATACTATACCAGCGAGTCTTCTGGAAATCATCATCATCATCATCATCATCTTTCATTATCATCATCAATACCTTGGCTTAAAGCTAGGGTACTATCTCGATAAGCGTCAACTGTCATCTTCATTACTGTCCATCTTTCTTTTTCAAACCCTCCCATCTCTGCTTTTGGTCATCTTTACAACTTATCTTCCTTTCGCCATTCAAACATTTCATTATCAGCCAACACTGCAGATGCTCTGCCCAGTATGGCCAGAAATAAAATGTGGATGATCTCATTGTAAGGATAAAATTGAGGATAATTTAATATATCATGTAATGTTAACCTCTACTAAGTCAATTATCATTACTATTAATATATGCAGTACAACGTGCAGAGTTACGCAGGAGATGATTCAGTGATAAGTGCGTTGTCAACATGAAATGAGTTACTGAGGACATCTAAGAAAATCAGTTTTTCCATGTTGTCCATGCGTGTTGATCTAGATTCAATCTGTCATCGTCGGCAGCAACCATCTAATAAACTTAAAACAAAATCAATGATTATATCATAATTTACTCATCCTTTCACAAAATCAATCAATATTTACACCATTTATGGTAGAAAGACATCAGTGTGAAACACTTAGTCCTGTGTAGGTCAACTTTCTCGTTCTTTTCCATTCTTTCTTCGCCCTGTCTCGTGGCTGCTTTTCTGCAAGCATTTGAATGATAAATCATATTTGAAAAGAAAGCAAAAACAGAAAGAAAGGAAAATAAAAGGAATAAGTGAAGGGAAAAGGTTATAATCGAACGAAGGAGAAAAAGTTTCTGTATAAAAATAAAATGAATAAATAGGAGCAGAAAAAAACATTTATTCAGGTATGTTATTCAAAGAGCATGAGTATTGTTCTAGTAACACACACACACACACACACACACACAAGCACACACACACACACACACACACACACAAGCACACACACACAAGCACACTAAAGCATTCGACCTAGTCGACCACAATATAATCATAAACAGCTATTGACCCCGGGCTTGAGAAGTCTCATACCATGGCCATAGACTTCTCAGTGACTGACGCCGTTGCACGCTTCGAGGGGCTGTCTCCACTTTCAGCCACTACCCGTGGTCCTCTACACCAAGAGTGGGACCACCTGCTTATGCTCATCAATGATGCCCTAGGAGAAACCCCTGCTTGCTGGAAATATCGACACCTACTCATTGGGATCTGAAGCACAACAATTCTGTTCCCAACTATCTGCCCTTCAGGATTTATTGACCAGTCTCCAAAATCAGCCACCAACAACCATGTCACCATCAACCATACCAAGACCATGGTTATGACATCAACCTCCTCCGACATTGTCCCACCTCCTTCCATTACCCTAGGTCCGAACACACTCCAGGCTGACTGCCTTTGCGTCACCATGACAACAACCAAATTTGAAACCACACGTCAGTGAAGTTGTCAACCTCCAGTTTCCGTCTCCACCCCCTCCGCCGACTCAAGTCCTCGAGTTCGCACACGAGCTCTCAGTATACACAAAATTCATACTTCCCAAGCCCTTATGCTGGTCTTCTCCCTAAAATGCCACACAACGTAAACACCTAGAAAAGGCAAAAGAGGGCATGCAAGATTATTCTCCCTCCTACTCCATATCAAGAAGGCTCAACACACTGACTTTGACTCTCACTGACCATCACCACGGCCTCATCTGCAAATTTGGTAAGAAGCTTTACACCATCCCGACACTGGCCCTACTACCACCTGAGATCCCTGTCCGAGAATTGCTGTCTGACACCACAACCGCATCCAGCCCATACGTGCACGAACTGATCGCTATAAGAATCGTTCCAGTCCCAACCATTGTAAAAATTATCAATAACATGTATAAATCGCGTATTCACTCCAGTAAACACTGCTTACACTGTCACTATGCTGAAATGAACTGTAGTTTGAGCTGATCCCCATCTAAGTTACTATTATATGTCTTATTTGTGTCACTTATGTCACTTTATATTATTTGTAATTCGTAACCTATTCCCAAATATGTAATCTGTATATTTTCAGCCTTCTACGTAAGTTCTTCAAAAACCGTTAATTATTATTATTATAATTATTACACACACACAAGCACACAAGCACACACACACACACACACACACACACACACACACAAGCACACACACACAAGCACACACACACACACACACAAGCACACACACAAACATGAAAGCTTGAAGAAAATTAATACAAATTATAAGATACAAAGATACACAGATATTTAATATGATACACCAGGATTTGGGTCATATGAACCAAAGAGGAGTCCAACCAGCAGGCAGCGATGAGTGAGGAACTTAAACTTGCAACCTGCTGACTGACTATTTGCACAGAGGAGATACGAATTGCACCAGTGAGAGAGAAAAAAAAGAGAGAGAGAGAGAGAGAGAGAGAGAGAGAGAGAGAGAGAGATGTATTGAAGATGTTGGAGCAATGGAGAGGGAGGGGAGGAGGTGGTAGAGCTGGAGAGATGAAGGTAGGGAGGCGAGGATAAACAGGTGATGTTTATGGGGAGAACTGATGAAGAGGGAGGGTTAAGAGAGGTGAAATGGTGGGAGGTAAGAATATAGAAAATAATGGGATAAAGTGTGAGGGGTGAGAAGTAGAGAGCAGGAGAGGTTAGGACCAAAGGAGGAGAATGAGTGGTAGGAAGATAAGGAGAAAAGAAACAGAATAGGAGGAGAGAGGAAAGGTGAGGAGATAGGAGGAGGAAAAGGAAAGTATGGGAGTTAGAGGTGAAGGTCGAGAAGAAACGGGAAAATACATGGAAGAGGAGGGAATGAAAGGGAAGTGGAGAATTAAAAATGGCGTGGGAATGGGAAGGTTGAAGTGGTGCAGGAGGAGAGGGAGGTGACAGGTCTGCCTCTGATCAGCTGGGGTCCCCCAGTTAGGCACAAGGGTCGCCAGTCACAGGGTGGATGTATAGATGACAGGGAACGACACGCTGGCTGCTGGATAATTGGCTCAAAGGCTTGAGGAAGTGCGCGGAGTGTAGAAGAGGCGAACAGAACATGTGTGATATGGATGACCTGATAGACAAGAGAATATAGTAAAGGAGGAATTATTATTAACCAGTAGACACAAAGAATTGAGGATATATATATATTCTGAATAATATATTTATACGATATACTGTATACAGAAAACTATATATTCAATGAAGAGAGGAGGACAGAGGAAGACAGAAAGAGAGATGAGGAAGGGACAAGAGAAAACACAAAGATAGAGTGGAGAGACAGAGGATAAGACAGATGAGTAGGTACAAGGGAAGAAAGACAGAAAATGAAAAGATGAAGGAGAGGGGAAGAGAGACAGAGGAGGAGAGACACAGAAGAGAGAGCTAAGGAGAGAGCAAAGGAAGAGAGACAGAGAGAGACAGAGGATGAAGACAGAGGATGAGAGATAGAGGAGGGAGACAGAGGATAGACAGAGGATGAGAGAAAGAGGATGGGAGACAGAGGATGAGACAGAGGATAAGAGATAGAGGATGGGAGAGGAGGATGAGAGGGGAGAGGATGTGGAGACAGAGGATGAGAGACAGAGATGAGAAAGAGGATGCAGACAGAGGATGAGAAGAGATAAGAGATAGGGAGGATGGGAGGAGGAGGATGAGAGATAGATGATGGGAGAGCAGAGGATGGGGAGGGAGAAGGGGAGGATGAGAGAAAGAGGATGAGAAAGGAGGAAGGGGAGAGAGATAAGAGATAGAGGGGATGGGAGACAGAGGATAGAGGATGATGGGAGACAGAGGATGAGAGGTAGATGGGGAGAGCAGAGGATGAGAGAGGAGAGTGAGAGCAGAGGAGGGCAGGAGGACAGAGATAAGAAGGAGAGACAGAGGATAAGTAGAGGATGTGGGAGATAGAGGACAGGATAGAGGAGGAGAGGAGGATGAGAGACAGAGGATGGGAGAAGAGGATGTGGGAGACAGAGGATGAGAGACAGAGGATGAGACAGAGAGGATAAGAGATGAGGATGGAGAAGGAGATGGGAGAGAGAGGATGGAGGATGATGGAGACAGAGGATGAGAGATAGAGGATGAGAGACAGAGGATGAGAGACAGAGGATGAGAGACAGAGGAGGGAGAGACAGGGGAGAGAGACAGAGGATGAGGAGACAGAGGATAGAGAAAAGAGGATGAGAGACAGAGGATGAGAGATAGAGGATGAGAGACAGAGGATGAGAGACAGAGGATGAGAGACAGAGGGAGGGAGAGATAGAGGATGGGGAGACAGAGGAGAAGAGACAGAGGAAGAGGGGAGCAGATGAAAAACAGAGTACCGTCTTTGATGGGTTTACTTTAGGAAATTTTCTCCTCAAAAAATGACTATGTGGATTTTTCTGAACAATTGAGAACACTTTTCACCGGACTGCATCTAGGTACTATACTGTCTTCCTATATGATGATTATTTTATATGCAATCTATTACAATATTTTTTGAAATTATAGAAAACAATCTTTCTCGCATTCATCTTTATAGTGACGTTTAGTTTACCTAAAGATTTCAATATTCCTTCAAAACATTCGTGTTAATACCTGAAGGTGCAGGATGAGTCAAGCTGATAAAGAGACAGGCGATACCTTCCTCCGTGAGTCAACAATAATTGATGGAAGACGAGACGTGGAGTCACTATTTGTGTTGATGGCACCACGTCAGTTCGTGTCTAAACGCTGGTACAGCTGACACACATTCATGGTTGGAAAAATCCTCCTGAATTCACACAACGTTATTTATATTTTGCCTCGGTTTTACTACACACACACACACACACATATATATATATATATATATATATATATATATATATATATATATATATACCAATTGTCATGATCTACCTACATTTCTGAACCACGTAATATGGTGTCTGATCTACTTCCTGGCACCACGAGCAACGCCATCTAGGGACGAAACACAGGTATGAGTCTTGGATTACCACTCGGGGTTTCCTTCTCCATATCCTGGTTGTTGCGTCACTTCCTCAAGTCTTCTTTGTCGGCTCGGGTTCGAGAGAGTTCAGTTCACTCTGGGAAGTGACCACGGATCACCTATCCTGGGAAACCTGCGCTTGTGATACCTGCCGTGTTCTACAATGCCAGCCTCGTCAGCCATCTCAGCTCCGCGCATGTGTATTTGTTGTCTATTGCCTCCCAGCGTCCACTTGCTTAAAAGTTGTTGTATGTTGTATAAATATATATATATGTTAATGTTTAGGTTAATTATGGTTAAGGGTAAATTATAGAATGAATATTTTGTTTAAAGGATTTATGGTGCTTTATTATACTGTAAAAAGCTATCATCCTTTGTCTACCCTTTTAGTCCGATTGTCTTTGTTTTTTTATTGTTGTTGTTGGGATCTGGGTAGACTTTTAACTATATTCTTTTAACTCGTAACAATATATATATATATATATATATATATATATATATATATATATATATATATATATATATATATATATATATATTCAAACACGCCATTGGTGTGCTGAGCTTCAAAGGTCGTGTGAGGGGAGGCGCTGCCTGCTCGTGGCAGAGGTGTGGAACTAGGCCTGTGTAGTAAATGTGATTGAGTTAGTAGTGCGATTCTGAATTAAGGGACTATTATTGAATTTAGAGTGTGTATAGATGGTTTGTGGTCTGAATAATGTTCAGTGTCCCAGGGTTATTGGTTGGGCGGTAAATATGTCACGTAGGCCTAAGCTAACGCTTTGGGGAAGAGGACACGGGCAGGCTCTCTCAGTCACTGGGAAGCATTCACATGAACAAGACGTCCCTGCGCGTCGTCACAGAAATAATCCGTGGTCCTAGTCACCTGTGCTGCGCTATTGCAGTATAACAAGTAAGTCTCATTCGATCTCAGACAGGGTTAGATAGGGCGGTGGTAAAGTTAACTAGAGCTAACAGTGAAGGTTCATTTCAGGGTTTCGTCAGAACCCACTTGACCGGAGTTTTGACTGCGAGAAGTTGACTCACGAGAGATTGACTGCCGTTTAGAGACTGCCGTTGATGATTGAAGGGTTGGCGATTGTCGCCATTGGACCGATCTGTGTGGGCTTGTCACTGTTTGAGCGGGGTAGCAAAGGATCTCTTGGTGAACAGAGTGCTCCCGACAACTAAAACATTACGGGACCAGCATCAGCAGTGGGTGATCAGTTCTTACCGCTTGGGTGCACAACACACGTGTCCCTCGGTCAGCTGGAGTGTTACCTGGCCATTGACACCTGGCGTTCTCTCCTGCCCATGGGCGCACTGGGGAGTGCACTGGGCTATCTGAGTAAATTAGTAGTCACACACTGAGACCATGAGTCTAGGACTCTTGGGAGATGCCTAGGAACATTTTATCTCCCTTATTACGGGTGTATGTTGAGTTGGGTGGAGCATGGTTCACGAGTGTTGTGGACCCAGTAACATATCAATAATAGTGACTATATTTGTTTGTAGTTAATACCATTTCTCAGTTACGATGTTATCTTGACGTGTGTGGTTTTAATATTTTTAAATAATTTTGGTAGTATTGTTTTTTGAATGTTGTGTCACTAAGCGGAACCAAGTGATACTGTGATTTAATTCTTTTAATGCATTTAATTTTCTTTATAATTCGATCTA
>NW_024733547.1:0-24278 GCF_018991925.1 Homarus americanus | reverse complement strand
CTCGATTAGGGGACTTATGTTGCACTCGATCAGGGGACTTTGTTATACTCGAACAGGGGCCTTTGTTATACTCGATTAGGGACTTTTTTATACTCGAGCAGGGGGCTTTGTTATACTCGATTAGGGGACTTTGTTATACTCGATCAGGAGGCTTTGTCTTATTCGATCAGGGGACTTTGCTATACTCGACCAGGGGACTTTGTTATACTCGAACAGGGGAATTTGTTATAGTTGACCAGGGAACATTTTTATACTTGACCAATGAACTTTGTTATACTCGATGAGGGGTCTTTGTTATACTCGATTAGGGGACTTTGTTATACTCGATGAGGACGCTTTGTTTTTCTCGATTAGGGGACTTTGCTATACTCGACCAGGGGACTTTGTTATACTGGGCCAGGGGACTTTTTTATACTCAATCAGTGGACTTTGTTATACTCGATCAGGGGACTTTGTTATACTCGTTTAGGGGGCTTTTTTATACTCGATCAGGGGACTTTGTTTTACTCGATCAGAGGACTTTGTCTTACTCGATCAGGGCCCTTTGCTATACTCGACCAGGGGACTTTGTTATAATCGTACAGGGTACTTTGTTATGCTCGATATGGGGACTTTGTTATACCGGGCCAGGGGACTTTTTTATACTCGATCAGGGGACTTTGTTATACTCGATCAGGGCCTTTGTTATACTCGATCAGGGGACTTTGTTATACTCGACCAGGGGGCTTTGTTATACTCGATCAGGGGACTTTGTTATACTCGACCAGGGGCCTTTGTTATTCTCGATCACCGGATTTTGTTAGACTCGAACAGGGGACTTTGTTTTATTCGACTAGGGTACTTTGATATCCTCGATTCGGCGGGTTTGTTATACTCGATCAGGGAACTTTGTTATAATCGATGAGGGCCTTTGTTATACTCGATCAAGGGCCTTTGTTATACTAGATCAAGGGACTTTGTTATACTCGATCAGGGGACTTTCTTATACTCGAGCAGGGGGCTGTGTTATACTCGATCAGGGGCCTTTGTTATACTCGATGTGGAGGCTTTGTTATACTCGATGAGGGGACTTTGCTATACTCGACCAGGGGACTTTGTTATACTCTATCAGGGGACTTTGTTATACTCGACCAGGGGAATTTTTTATACTTGACCAATGGACTTTGTTATACTCGATGAGGGGCCTTTGTTATACTCGATCTGGGGACTTAGCTATACTCGATGAGGGGACTTTGTTATACTCCATCAGGGGACTTTTTTATACTCGACCAGAGGACTTTGTTATACTCGATCAGGGGACTTTGTTATACTCGACCAGTGGATTTTTTTATACTTGACCAATGGACTTTGTTATACTCAATGAGGGGCCTTTGTTATACTCGACCAGGGGACTTTGTTATACTCGACCAGGGGACATTGTTATATGTGATCAGGGGACTTTTTTATACTCGATCAGGTAATTTGTTATTCTCAACCAGAACACTTTGTTATACTCGATCAGGGGATATTTTATACTCGATCAGGGGACTTGGTTATACTGGACCAGAGGACTTTGTTATACTCGTCCAGGGGGCTTTGTTATATTACGATCAGGGGACTTTGTTATTCTCGACCAGGGGACTTTGTTATACTCGACCAGAGGCCTTTGTTATACTCGGTCTCGGTGACTTTGTTATAATCGATCAAGGGACTTTGTTATGCTCGATCAGGGGATATGTTATACTCGATCAGGGGACTTTGTTATACTCAACCAGAGGACTTTGTTATACTTAATCAGGGGACTTTGTTATACTCGATTAGGGGCCTTTCTTATACTCGATGAGGGGGCTTTGTTATACTCGACCAGGGACTTTGCTATACTCGACCAGTGGGACTTTGTTATACTCTGGATCAGGAATTTTTGTTATACTCCTAATTAGGGACTTTTTATACTTGATCAGGACTTCGTCATACCGATCAGTGGACTTTCCTATATTTGATAAATGGACTTTCATATACTCGATGAGGGCCTTTTGTTATACTCGATCAGGGGATTTTGTTATACCGCATCAGGACTTTGTTATACTCGATCAGGGGATGTGTTATACTCGATCAGGGGACTTTGTTATACTCGGTTCAGGGGACTTTATTATACTCGACCAGGGGGCTTTGTTATACTATGATCAGGGGACTTTGTTATTCTTGATCAGGGAACTTTGTTATACTCATCCAAGGAGCTCTGTTATACTCGATCAGGGGACTTTGTTATACTCGATCAGGGGACTTTGTCTTACTCGATCAGGGCCCTTTGCTATACTCTACCGGGGGACTTTGTTATAATCGATCAGGGGACCTTGGTATGCTCGATCTAGGGACTTTGTTATACTGGGCCAGGTGACTTTTTTATACTCGATCAGGTGACTTTCTTAAACTGGACCAGGGGACATTTATATTCTCGATTAGGGGACTTTGTTATACTCGATCAGGGGACTTTTGTTCACTCAATCATGGGACTTTGTTATACTCGACCAGGGGCCTTTGTTATACTCGATTAGGGAGTTGTTATACTCGATAAGAGGACATTGTTATACTCGAAAAGGGGAATTTGTTATACTCGATAAGGGGACTTTTTTAGACTCGATTAGGGGACTTTCTTATACTCGATGAGGGGTCTTTGTTATACTCGATCAGGGGCCTTTGTTTAATAGAACAAGGGACTTTGTTATACTCGATTAGAGGTCTGTTTTGGACTCGATCAGGGGACTTTGTTATACTCGAGCAGGGGGCTTTGTTCTACTCGATCTGGGGACTTTGTTATACTCGATGAGGAGGCTTTGTTATACTCGATCAGGGGACTTTGCTATACTCGACCAGGCGACTTTGTTATACTCGAGCAGGGGGCTTTGTTATACTCGATTAGGGACTTTTGTTATACCCTAATCAGGAGACTTCGTTATACTCGATCAGGGGACTTTATATACCGAATTGTGGGACATTGTTATACCTTCGATCAGGGACTTCGTTATACTCGACCAGGGAACTTTTTGTACTTGACCAATGGACTTCATTATACTCGATGAGGGGCCTTGTTATAATTGAATGAGGACTTATATACCCATCAGGGGACTTTGTTATACTCGATCAGGGGACTTTTTTATACTCGACCAGAGGACTTTGTTATACTCAATCAGGGGATATGTTATACTTGATCAGGGGACTTTGTTATACTCGGTCAGGTGACTTTGTTATACTCGATCATGGGACTTTTTTATTCTTGATCAGGGGACTTTGTCATACTCGATCAGTGGACATTCCTATATTTGACCAATGGACTTTGCTATACTCGATGAGGGGACTTAGTTATACTCCATCAGGGGACTTTGTTATACTCGATGAGGGGACCTTTTTATACTCGACCAGAGGACTTTGTTATACTCAATCAGGGGATATGTTATACTTGATCAGGGGATTTTGTTATACTCAACCAGGGGACTTTGTTATGCTCGATCAGGGGATTTGTTCTACTTGATTAGGGGACTTTGTTATACTGGACCAGGGGGCTTTGTTATACTCGATTAGGGGACTTTGTTATAATCGATCAGGGGACGTTGTTATGCTCAATCTGGGGACTTTGTTAATCTGGGCCTGGAGACTTTGTTATACTAGAACAGGGGACTTTGTCTTACTCGATCAGGGCCCTTTGCTATACTCGAGCAGGGGACTTTGTTATAATCGATCAGGGGACTTTGTTATGTTCGATATGGGGACTTTGTTATACCCAGCCAGGGAACTTTTAGGTACTCGATCAAGGGAATTTGTTATACACGATCAGGGGACTTTTGTTATACTCGATCCGGGGACT
The DNA here is from genome assembly GCF_018991925.1 of Homarus americanus. NCBI lineage: Eukaryota > Metazoa > Arthropoda > Malacostraca > Decapoda > Nephropidae > Homarus > Homarus americanus. The sequence continues at coordinate 20,437 of NW_024733547.1, read as the reverse complement.
TTGCTATACTCGACCAGAGGCCTTTGTTATACTCGATCAGGGGACTTTGTTATACTCGATAAGGGGACTTTGTTTTACTCGATAAGGGAATTTGTTATACTCGATATGGGGAGTTAATGTTAGGTCTCGAACACGGGCCTTTGTTATACTCGATCAGAGGCCTTTCTTATACTAGATCTGGGGACTTTGTTATACTCGATTAGAGGCCTTTTTTGGACTCGATGAGGGGCCTTTAGTATACTCGATCAGGGGACTTTCTTATACTCGAGCAGGGGGCTTTGTTATACTTGATCAAGGGACTTTGTTATACTCGACCAGGGGACTTTGTTATACTCCACCATGGACTTTGTTATACTCGATGAGGGGACATGTTATACTCGATTAGGGGACTTGCTATACTCGACCAGGAGACTTTGTTATGCACGATCAGGGGAATTTGTTATACTCGGCCAGGGGACTTTTTTATACTTGACCAATGGACTTTGTTATACTCAATGAAGGGCCTTTGTTATACTCGATCAGGGGACTTTGTTATACGCGATCAGGGGACCTTTTTATACTCGACCAGAGGATTTTGTTATACTCGACCAGGGGATATGTTATTCTCGATCAGGGGATTTTGTTATACTCAACCAGAGTACTTTGTTATACTCAATCAGGGGCCTTTGTTATACTCGATGAGGGGGCTTTGTTTTACTCGACCAGGCGACTTTTTCATACTTGATGAGGGGACTTTGTCATACTCGATCAGTGGACTTTCCAATATTTAACCAATGGACTTTACTATACTCGATGAGGGGCCCTTTGTTATACTCGATCAGGGACTTAGGGATACTCCACCAGGGGACTTTGTTATACTCGATCAGGGAACTTTGTTATACTTGATTAGGGGACTTTGTTATACTCGATCAAAGGACTTTGTTATACTTAATCAGAGGATTTTGTTATACTCGACCAGGGGCCTTTGTTATACTCGATTAGAAAACTTTGTTATACTCGACCAGGGGCCTTTGTTATACTCGATTAGAGAACTTTGTTACACTCGACCAGGGGACTTTGTTATACTGCATCAGGGACTTTGTTATACTCGATCAGGGGATATGTTATACTCGATCAGGGGACTTTGTTATACTAGGTTCAGGGGACTTTGTTATACTCGTCCAGCGGGCTTTGTTATACTAGGATCAGGGGACTTTGTTATGCTCGATCAGGGGACTTTGTCTTACTCGATCAGGGCCCTTTTTTATACTCGACCAGGGGAATTTGTTATAATCGATTAGGGGACTCTGTTATGCTCGATCTAGTGACTTTGTTAAACTGGCCCAGGAGACGTTGTTATACTCGATCAAGGGATATGTTATACTCGATCAGGGGACTTTGTTATTCTGGACCAGGGGACTTTTTTATACTTGACTAATGGACTTTGTTATACTCGATGAGGGGCCTTTGTTATACTCGATATAGGGCACTTTTTTATACTTGACCAGAGGACTTTGTTATATTCGATTTGGGGACTTTGTTATATTCGATTTGGGGACTTTGTTATAATCGACCAGGGGACTTTTTTATACTTGACCAATGGACTTTGTTATACTCAATGAGGGGCCTTTGTTATACTCGATTAGGGGAATCTGTTATACACGACCAGGGGACTTTGTTATACGCGATCAGGGGACTTTTTTATACTCGACCAGAGGACTTTGTTATACTCGATCAGGGGATATGTTATACTCGATCAGGGGACTTTGTTATACTCAACCAGACGACTTTGTTATACTTAATCAGGGGACTTTGTTATACCTGGGATGAGATCTCTTCTTATACTCGATGAGGGGCATTATAATTTCGACCAGGACTTTGCCATACTCGACCAGGGACTTTGTTATACCTTTATCAGGAGACTTTGTTATAATTTCCTAATCAGGACTTTATTATACTCTCGGACCATAGGGGGCTTCATATATCAGGATCAGGGGACTTTATATACTCGATCAGGAACCTTGTTATAATTTCATCCGCGAGCTCTGTTATACTCGATCAGGGAACTTTGTTATACTCATCCAAGGAGCTCTGTTATACTCGATCAGGGGACTTTGTGATACTCGATCAGGGGACTTTGTCTTACTCGATCAGGGCCCTTTCCTATACTCTACCGGGGGACTTTGTTATAATCGATCAGGGGACTATGGTATGCTCGATCTAGGGACTTTGTTATACTGGGCCAGGTGACTTTTATATACTCGATCAGGTGACTTTGTTACACTGGACCAGGGGACATTTATATTCTCGATTAGGTGACTTTGTTATACTCGATCAGGGGACTTTTGTTTCACTCGATCAGGGGACTTTGTTATACTCGACCAGGGGCCTTTGTTATACTCGATTAGGGAGTTGTTATACTCGATAAGGGGACTTTTTTAGACTCGATTAGGGGACTTTCTTATACTCGATGAGTGGCCTTTGTTATACTCGATCAGGGGCCTTTGTTTACCAGAACAAGGGACTATGTTATACTCGATTAGAGGTCTGTTTTGGACTCGATCAGGGGACTTTGTTATACACGAGCAGGGGGCTTTGTTATACTCGATCAGGGGACTTTGTTATACTCGATGAGGAGGCTTTGTTATACTCGATCAGGGGACATTGCTATACTCGACCAGGGGACTTTGTTATACTCGAGCAGGGGCTTTGTTATACTCGATTAGGGGACTTTGTTATACTCGATCAGGAGACTTTGTTATACTCGATCAGGGGACTTTGTTATACTCGACCAGGGAACTTTTTTATACTTGACCAATGGACTTTGTTATACTCGTTGAGGGGCCTTTGTTATACTCTATGAGGGGCCTTTGTTATACTCGATGAGGGGACTTTGTTATACTCCATCAGGGGACTTTGTTATACTCGATGAGGGGACTTTTTTATACTCGACCAGAGGACTTTGTTATACTCAATCAGAGGATATGTTATACTTGATCAGGGGATTTTGTTATACTCAACAAGGAGACTTTGTTATACTCGATAAGGTGACTTTGTTATACTCGTTCAGGGGACTTTTTTATTCTTGATCAGGGGACTTTGTCATACTCGACCAGTGGACACTCCTATATTTGACCAATGGACTTTGCTATACTCGATGAGGGGCCTTTGTTATACTCGAACAGGGGACTTTGTCTTACTCGATCAGGGCCCTTTGCTATACTCGACCAGGGGACTTTGTTATAATCGATCTGGGACTTTGTTATGCTCGATATGGGGACTTTGTTATACTGGGCCAGGGGACATTTTTATACTCGATCAGGGGACTTTGTTATACTCGATAAGGGGACTTTTTATAATCGATAAGGGGAATTTGTAATACTCGATAAGGGGAATTAATGTTAGACTCGAACACGGGCCTTTGTTATACTCGATCAGAGGCCTTTGTTATACTAGATGAGGGGACTTTGTTATACTCGATTAGGGGCTTATTTTGGACTCGATGAGGGGCCTTTGTTATACTCAATCAGGGGACTTTCTTATACTCGAGCAGGGGGCTTTGTTATAATTGATGAGGGGACTTTGTTATACTCGATCAGGAGGCTTTGTAATACTTGATGAGGGGACTTGCTATACTCGACCAGGAGACTTTGTTATGCACGATCATGGGACTTTGTTACACTCGCCCAGGCGACTTTTTCATACTTGCTCAGGGGACTTTGCCATACTCGATCAGTGGACTTTCCTATATTTGACCAATGGACTTTACTATACTCGATGAGGGGCCCTTTGTTATACTCGATCAGGGACTTAGGGATACTTCACCAGGGGACTTTTTTAAACTTGACCAATGGACTTTGTTATACTCGATGAGGGCCCTTTATTATACTCGATCAGGGGACTTTGTTATACTCAATCAGGGGACTTTGTTATACTCGACCTGGGGACTTTATTATACTCGACCAGGGGGCTTTGTTATACTAGGATCAGGGGACTTTGTTATACTCGATCAGGGAACTTTGTTATACTCATCCAAGGAGCTCTGTTATACTCGATCAGGGGACTTTGTTATACTCGATCAGGGGACTTTGTCTTACTCGATCAGGGCCCTTTGCTATACTCAACCGGGGGACTTTGTTATAATCGCTCAGGGGACTTTGGTATGCTCGATCTAGGGACTTTGTTATACGGGGCCAGGGGACTTTTTTATGCTCGATCAGGTGACTTTGTTAAACTGGACCAGGGGACATTTATATTCTCGATTAGGGGACTTTGTTATACTCGATCAGGGGACTTTTGTTTCACTCGATCAGGGGACTTTGTTATACTCGACCAGGGGCCTTTGTTATACTCGATTAGGGAGTTGTCATACTCGATAAGAGGACTTTGTTATACTCGATATGGGGAATTTGTTATACTCGATAAGGGGACTTTTTTAGACTCGATTAGGGGACTTTCTTATACTCGATGAGTGGCCTTTGTTATACTCAATCAGGGGCCTTTGTTTACTCGAACAAGGGACTATGTTATACTCGATTAGAGGTCTGTTTGGACTCGATCAGGGGACTTTGTTATGCTGACGAGCAGGGGCTTGTTACCAGATCAGGGGACTTGCTATACCTGGATGAGGAGGGCTTTTGTTGTACTCTCGATCAGGGGACTTTGCTATACTCGACCAGGGGACTTTTGCTATACTCGGAGCAGGGGGCTTTGTTATACTCCGATTAGGGACTTTGTTATACTCGATCAGGAGACTTTGTTATACTTCCGATCAGGGGACTTTGTTATACTCGGACCAGGGAACTTTTTTATATTTCTAATTTAAAGTCGGACTTTGTTATACCTGTTGAGGGCCTTGTTATAATTTTTGATGAGGGCCTGTTATACTCGATCAGGTGACTTTGTTACTCCATCAGGGGACTTTGTTATACTCGATGAGGGGACTTTTTTATACTCGACCAGAGGACTTTGTTATACTCAATCAGAGGATATGTTATAATCGATCTGGGGACTTTGTTATGCTCGATATGGGGACTTTGTTATACTGGGCCAGGGGACATTTTTATACTCGATCAGGGGACTTTGTTATACTCGATAAGGGGACTTTTTATACTCGATAAGGGGAATTTGTAATACTCGATAAGGGGAATTAATGTTAGACTCGAACACGGGCCTTTGTTATACTCGATCAGAGGCCTTTGTTATACTAGATCAGGGGACTTTGTTATACTCGATTAGGGGCTTTTTTTGGACTCGATGAGGGGCCTTTGTTATACTCAATCAGGGGACTTTCTTATACTCGAGCAGGGGGCTTTGTTATACTTGATGAGGGGACTTTGTTATACTCGATCAGGAGGCCTTGTAATACTTGATGAGGGGACTTGCTATACTCGACCAGGAGACTTTGTTATGCACGATCATGGGACTTTGTTACACTCGCCCAGGCGACTTTTTCATACTTGCTCAGGGGACTTTGCCATACTCGATCAGTGGACTTTCCTATATTTGACCAATGGACTTTACTATACTCGATGAGGGGCCCTTTGTTATACTCGATCAGGGACTTAGGGATACTCCACCAGGGGACTTTTTTAAACTTGACCAATGGACTTTGTTATACTCGATGAGGGCCCTTTATTATACTCGATCAGGGGACTTTGTTATACTCGAGCAGGGGACTTTGTTATACTCCATCAGGGGACTTTTTTTATACTCGACCAGAGGACTTTCTTATACTCGATTAGGGGACTTTGTTATACTCGACCAGGGGACTTTTTTATACCTGACCAATGGACTTTGTAATACTCAATGAGGGGCTTTGTTATACTCGATCAGGGGACTTTGCTATACTGGACCAGGGGACTTTGTTATACTCGATCAGGGGACTTTGTTATACTCGACCAGGGAACTTTTTTATACTTGACCAATGGACTTTGTTATACTCGATGAGGGGCCTTTGTTATACTCGATGAGGGGACTTTGTTATACTCCACCAGGGGACTTTGTTATACTCGATGAGGGGACTTTTTTATACTCGACCAGAGGACTTTGTTATACTCAATCAGGGGATATTTCATACTTGATGAGGGGACTTTATTATACTCAACCAGGGGACTTTGTTATACTCGATTAGGTGACTTTGTTATACTCGATCATGGGACTTTGTTATTCTCGATTTGGGGCCTTTCTTATACTCGACCAGAGGACTTTGTTATACTCGATCAGGGGATATGTTATACTCGATAAGGGGACTTTGTTATACTCAACCAGAGTACTTTGTCATACTCGATTAGGGGACTTTGTTATATTCAATCAGGGGACTTTGTTATACTCGATTAGGGGCCTTTGTTATACTAGACCAGGGGAATTTGTTATACTCGACCAGGGGACTTTGTTATACTCGACCAGGGGACTTTTTTATTCTTGATCAGGGGACTTTGTCATACTCGATCAGTGGACATTCCTATATTTGACCAATGGACTTTGCTATACTCGATGAGGGGCCTTTGTTATACTCTATCAGGGGACTTTGTTATACTCGACCATGGGAATTTGTTATACTCGATTAGAAAATTTGTTATACTCGACCAGGGGACTTTGTTATACTCCACCAGGGACTCTTTTGTACTCGATCAGGGGATATGTTATACTCGATCAGGGGACTTTGTTATACTCGGTTCAGGGGACTTTGTTATACTCGTCCAGGGGGCTTTGTTATACTAGGATCAGTGGACGTTGTTATGCTTGATCAGGGGACTTTGTCTTACTCGATCAGGGCCCTTTGTTATACTCGACCAGGGGACTTTGTTATAATCGATTAGGGGACTTTGTTATGCTCGATCTGGGGACTTTGTTAAACTCGGCCACGAGACGTTGTTATACTCGATCAGGGGCTTTTGTTATACTCGATAAGCGGACTTTGTTATACTCGATTAGGGGACTTTGTTATACTCGACCAGGGGACTTTTTTATACCTGACCAATGGACTTTGTTATACTCAATGAGGGGCCTTTGTTATACTCGATCAGGGGACTTTGTTATACGCGATCAGGGGACATTTTTATACTCGACCAGAGGACTTTGTTATACGCGACCAGTTGATATGTTATTCTCGATCAGGGGATTTTGTTATACTCAACCAGAGGACTTTGTTATACTCAATCAGGGGACTTTGTTATACTCAATCAGAGGATATGTTATACTTGATCAGGGGACTTTGTTATACTCAACCAGGGGACTTTGTTATACTCGATCAGGTGACTTTGTTATACTCGTTCAGGGGACTTTTTTATTCTTGATCAGGGGACTTTGTCATACTCGATCAGTGGACTTTCCTATATTTGACCAATGGACTTTACTATACTCGATGAGGGGCCCTTTGTCATAATCGATCAGGGACTTAGGGATACTCCACCAGGGGACTTTGTTATACTCGATCAGGGGACTTTGTTATACTCGACCAGAGGACTTTGATATATTCGATCAGGGGATATGTTATACTCGATCAGGGGACTTTGTTATACTTGATTAGGGGACTTTGTTATACTCGATCAAAGGACTTTGTTATACTTATTAGAGGACTTTGTTATACTCGACCAGGGGCCTTTGTTATACTCGATTAGAAAACTTTGTTATACTCGACCAGGGGCCTTTGTTATTCTCGATTAGTAAACTTTGTTACACTCGACCAGGGGACTTTGTTATACTCCACCAGGGACTTTTTTATACTCGATCAGGGGATATGTTATACTCGATGAGGGGACTTTGTTATACTAGGATCAGGGGACTTTGTTATGCTCGATGAGGGGACTCTGTCTTACTCGATCAGGGCCCCTTTTTATACTCGACCAGGGGAATTTGTTATAATCGATTAGGGGACTCTGTCATGCTCGATCTAGGGACTTTTTTAAACTGGGCCAGGACACGTTGTTATACTCGATCAAGAGATATGTTATACTGGACCAGGAGACTTTTTTATACGTGACCAATGGACTTTGTTATACTCGATGAGGGGCCTTTGTTATACTCGATCAGGGGACTTTGTTATACTCGAGCAAGGGACTTTGTTATACTCGATCAGGGGACTTTTTTATACTCGACCAGAGGACTTTGTTATATTCGATTAGGGGACTTTGTTATACTCGACCAGGGGACTTTTTTATACTTGACCAATGGACTTTGTTATACTCAATGAGGGGCCTTTGTTATACTCGATCAGGGGAATTGTTATACACGACCAGGGTACTTTGTTATACGCGATCAGGGGACTTTTATATACTCGACCAGAGGACTTTGTTATAATCGATCAGGGGATATGTTATACTCGATCAGGGGACTTTGTTATACTCAACCAGAGTACTTTGTTTTACTCGATCAGGGGACTTTTTTATACTCAATCAGGGTACTTTGTTATACTCGATTAGGGGCCTTTGTTATACTAGACCAGGGGACTTTGTTATACTCGATCAGGGGACTTTGTTATACTCGACCAGGGGACTTTGTTATACTCGATCAGGGGACTTTGTTATACTCGACCAGAGGACTTTGTTATACTCGATCAGGGAATATGTTATACTCGATCAGGGCACTTTGTTATACTGGATCAGGGGACTTGATCAGGGGACTTTGTCATACTCGATCTGTGGACTTTCCTATATTTGACCAATGGACTTTGTTATACTCTATGAGGGGCCTTTGTTATACTTGATCAGGGGACTTTGTTATACTTGATTTGGGGACTTTTTTATACTCGATCAGGGGACTTTGTTACACTGGACCAGGGGACATTTTTATACTCGATTAGGGGACTTTGTTATTCTCGATCAGGGGACTTTTGTTACACTCGATCAGGGAACTTTGTAATACTCGACCAGGGACCTTTGTTATACTCGATTAGGGGACTTTGTTATACTCGATAAGGGGACCTTGTTATATTCGATAAGGGGAATTTGTTATACTCGATAAGGGGACTTTGTTAGACTCGAACAGGCGACTTTGTTATACTCGACCAGGGGACTTTGTTATTCTCGATTAGGCGGCTTTGTTATACTCGATCAGGGGACTTTCTTATACTCGATGAGGAGGCTTTGTTATACTCCTTCATTGGACTTTGCTACACTCGACCAGGGGACTTTGTTATACTCGAGTAGGCGGCTTTGTTATACTCGAGTAGGCGGATTTTTTATACTCGACCAGGGGACTTTGTTATACTGGGCCATGAGACTTTGTAATATTCGATCAGGGAACTTTGTTATACTCCTCCAGGGGGCTTTGTTATACTCGATTAGGGGACTTTGTTATACTCGATCAGGGGACTTTGTCTTACTCGATCAGTCCCTTTGCTATACTCGACCAGGGGACTTTGTTATACTCGATTAGAAAACTTTGTTATACTCGACCAGGGGACTTTGTTATAATCCACCAGGGACTTTTTTATACTCGATCAGGGGATATGTTTTACTCGATAAGGGGACTTTGTTATATTCGGTTCAGGGGACTTTGTTATGCTCGATCAGGGGACTTTGTCTTACTCAATCAGGGCCCTTTGTTATACTCGACCAGGGGACTTTGTTATAATCGATTAGGGGACTTTGTTACGCTCGATCTGGGGACTTTGTTAAACTGGGCCAGGAGATGTTGTTATACTCTATCAGGGGATATGTTATGCTTGATCAGGGGACTTTGTTATACTGGACCAGGGGCTTTGTTATACTTGATTAGGGGACTTTGTTATACTCGATGAGGGAACTTTGTTATACTCGTCTAGGGGGCTTTGTTATACTCGATCAGGGACTTTGTTATACTCGATCAGGGAACTTTGGTATGCTCGATCTAGGGACTTTGTTATACTGGGCCAGGGAACTTTTTTATACTCGATCAGAGGACTTTGTTACACTGGACCAGGGGACATTTTTATACTCGATCAGGGGACTTTGTTATACTGATCAGGGGACTTTTGTTACACTCGATCAGGGGACTTTGTTATACTCGACCAGGGGCCTTGTTATACTCGATCAGGAGACTTTGTTATACTCGATTAGGGGCCTTTGTGATACTCGATCAGGTGACTTTGTTATACTCCACCAGGGACTTTGTTATATTCGATCAGGGGATATGTTATACTTGATCAGGGAACTTTGTATATACACGATCAGGGGTCTTTGTTATACTCGTCCACGGGGCTTTGTTATACTCGATCAGTGGAATTTGTCTCAGACGATCAGGGCCTTTGTTATACTCGACCTGGGGACTTTGTTATATTCGATCAGGGGATATGTTATACTTGATCAGGGAACTTTGTTATACACGACCAGGGGTCTTTGTTATACTCGTCCACGGGGCTTTGTTATACTCGATCAGGGGAATTTGTTATACTCGATCAGGGGACTTTGTCTCATTCGATCAGGGCCTTTGTTATACTCGACCTGGGGACTTTGTTATAATCGATCAGGGGACTTTGTTACTCTCGATCTAGGGACTTTGTTATACTGGGCCAGGAGACTTTGTAATAGTGGATCAGGGGATATGTTATACTCGATCATGGGACTTTGTTATACTCGACCAGGGGACTTTGTTATACTCGATTAGGAGACTTTGTTATACTCGATCAGGGGACTTTGTTATACTCGATTAGGGGCCTATTTTGGACTCGATGAGGGGCCTTTGTAATACTCGATCAGGAGACTTTGTTATACTCGATCAGAGGACTTCCTTATACTCGAGCAGGGGGCTTTGTTATATTCGATCAGGGGACTTTGTTATACTCGATCAGGAGGCTTTGATATACTTGATCATAGGACTTTGCTATACTCGACCAGGGGACTTTGTTATACACGATGAGGGGACTTTGTTATACTCGCCCAGGGGACTTTTTTATACTTGACCAATGGACTTTCTTATACTCGATGAGGGCCCTTTGTTATACTCGATCAGGAAACTTTGTTATACTCATCCAGGGGTTTTTGTTATACTCGATCAGGGGACTTTGTTATACTCGATAAGGGGACTTATTCTTACTCGATCAGGGGTCTTTGGTATGCTCGATTTAGGGACTTTGTTATTGTGGGCAAGAGGATTTTTTTATACTCAATCAAGGGACTTTGTTATACTCGATCACTGGACTTTTGTTATACTCGATCAGGGGACTTTTTTATACTCGACCAGAGGCCTTTGTTATAATCGATCAGGGGACTTTGTTGTACTCGATAAGGGGACTTTGTTATACTCGATAAGGGCAATATGTTATACTCGATAAGGGGATCTAATGTTAGACTCGAACAGGGGACTTTGTTATACTCGACCAGGGGACTTTGTTATACTCGATCAGGGGATATGTTATACATGATCAGAGGACTTTGTTATACTCGATCAGGGGACTTTGTTATACTTGATCAGAGGACTTTGTTATACTCGACCAGACGCCTTTGTTATACTCGATCAGGGGACTTTGTTATACTCGATAAGGGGACTTTGCTATACTCGATAAGCGGAATATGTTATTCTCGATAAGGGGATTTAATGTTAGACTCGAACTGGGGACTTTGTATACTCGACCAGGGGACTTTGTTATGTTCGATCAGGGGATATGTTATACTCGATCAGAGAACTTTGTTATACTCGATCAGGGGACTTTGTTATACTTGATTAGAGGACTTTGATATACTCGATCAGGGGACTTTGTTGTACTTGATCAGAGGACTTTGTTATACTCGACCAGGGGCCTTTGTTATGCTCGATTAGAAAACTTTGTTATACTCGACCAGGGGACTTTGTTATACTCCACCAGGGACTTGTTATACTCGATCAGGGGATATGTTATACTCGATCAGGGGACTTTGTTATACTCGGTTCAGGGGACTTTGTTATACTCGATCTGGGGACTTTGTTATACTCGATCAGGAAACTTTGTTATACTCATCCAGGGGGTTTTGTTATACTCAATCAGGGGACTTTGTTATACTCGATAAGGGGACTTTGTCTTACTGGATCAGGGCCCTTTGCTAAACTCGACCAGGGGACTTTGTTATAATTGATCAGGGGTCTTTGTTATGCTCGATCTAGGGACTTTGTTATTCTGGGCAAGGGGACTTTTTTATACTCGATCAGGGGACTTTGTTACACTGGTCCAGAGGACATTTTTATACTCGATTAGGGGACTTTGTAATACTCGATTAGGGGACTTTTGTTACACTCGATCAGGGGACTTTGTTATACTCGACCAGGGGCCTTTATTATACTCGATTAGGGGACTTTGTTATACTCGATATGGGGTTTTTGTTATACTCGATAAGGGGAATTTGTTATACTCGATAAGGGGACTTTGTTAGACTCGAACAGGGGACTTTGTTATACTCGACCAGGGTACTTTGTTATACTCGATTAGGCGGCTTTGTTATACTCGATCAGGGGACTTTCTTATACTCGATGAGGGGCCTTTGTTATACTCGATGAGGGGCCTTTGTTATACTAGATCAGGGGACTTAGTTATACTCGATTAGAGGCCTTTTTGGACTCGATTAGGGGACTTTGTTATACTCGAGCAGGGGGCTTTGTTATACTCGATCAGGGGACTTTGTTATACTCGATCAGGAGGCTTTGTTGTACTCGGTCAGGGGACTTTACTATACTCGACCAGGGGACATTGTTATAATCGACCAGGGGGCTTTGTTATACTCGATTAGGGGACTTTGATATAATCGATCAGGAGGCTTTGTTTTATTCGATCAGGGGACTTTGCTATACTTGACTAGGGGACTTTGTTATACTCGAACAGGGGGCTTTGTTATACTCGACCAGAGAACTTTTTTATACCTGACCAATGAACTTTGTTATACTCGATGAGGGGCCTTTGTTATACTCGATTAGGGGACTTTGTTATACTCGATCAGGAGGCTTTGTTATACTCGATCAGGGGACTTTGTTATACTCGATCAGGGGACTTTGTTATACTCGTCTAGGGTGCTTTTTTATACTCGATCAGGGGACTTTGTCATACTCGATCAGAAGACTTTGTCCTACATGATCAGGGCCCTTTGCTATACTCGAACAGAGGACTTTGTTATAATCGATCAGGGGACTTTGTTATGCTCGATATGGGGACTTTGTTATACCGGGCCAGGGGACTTTTTTGTACTCGATTAGGGGACTTTGTTATACTTGACCAGAGGATTTTTTTATACTCGATCAAGGGACTTTGTTATACACGATCACTGGACTTTTGTTATACTCGATCAGGGGACTTTTTTATACTCGACTAGAGGCCTTTGTTATACTCGATCAGGGGACTTTGTTATACTCGACCAGGGGACTTTATTATACTCGATCAGGGGATATGTTATACTTGATCAGGGGACTTCATTATACTCGATCAGGGGACTTTGTTATTCTTGATTAGGGGACTTTGTTATACTCGATCAGGGGACTTTGTTATACTTGATCAGAGGACTTTGTTATACTCGACCAGACGCCTTTGTTATACTCGATCAGGAGACTTTGTTATACTCGATAAGGGGACTTTGCTATACTCGATAAGAGGGAATATGTTATTCTCGATAAGGGGATTTAATGATAGACTCGAACTGGGGACTTTGTTATACTCGACCAAGGACTTTGTTATATTCGATCAGGGGATATGTTATACTCGATCAGAGAACTTTGTTATACTCGATCAGGGGACTTTGTTATTCTTGATTAGGGGACTTTGTTATACTCGATCAGGGGACTTTGTTGTACTTGATCAGAGGACTTTGTTATACTCGACCAGGGGCCTTTGTTATGCTCGATTAGAAAACTTTGTTATACTCGACCAGGGAACATTGTTATACTCCACCAGGGACTTGTTATACTCGATCAGGGGATATGTTATACTCGATCAGGGGACTTCGTTATACTCGGTTCAGGGGACTTTGTTATACTCGATCGTTATACTCGGTTCAGGGGACTTTGTTATACTCGATCTGGGGACTTTGTTATACTCGATCAGGAAACTTTGTTATACTCATGCAGGGGGTTTTGTTATACTCGATCAGGGGACTTTGTTATACTCGATAAGGGGACTTTGTCTTACTCGATCAGGGCCCTTTGCTATACTCGACCAGGGGACTTTGTTATAATCGATCAGGGGTCTTTGGTATGCTCGATCTAGGGACTTTGTTATTCTAGGCAAGTGGACTTTTTTATACTCGATCAGGGGACTTTGTTACACTGGTACAGAGGACATTTTTATACTCGATTAGGGGACTTTGTTATACTCGATTAGGGGACTTTTGTTACACTCGATCAGGGGACTTTGTTATACTCGACCAGGAGCCTTTATTATACTCGATTAGGGGACTTTGTTATACTCGATATGAGGACTTTGTTATACTCGATAAGGGGAATTTGTTACACCCGATAAGGGGACTTTGTTAGACTCGAACAGGGGACTTTGTTATACTCGACCAGGGGACTTTGTTATACCTGGATTAGGGCGGCTTTGTTATACTCCGATCAGGGACTTTTCTATAGCTCGATGAGGGGCCTTTGTTATACTCCGATCAGGGGCCTTTATTATACCAGATCAGGGGACTTTTGTTATACTCGATTAGGAGGCCTTTTTTTTGGACTCGCTGATTAGGGACTTTTGTTATACCTTTGAAAGAGGGGCTTCTTTGTTATACTCGATCAGGGACTTTGTTATACTCGATCAGGAGGCTTTGTTGTACTCGGTCAGGGGACTTTACTATACTCGACCAGGGGACATTGTTATACTCGACCAGGGGGCTTTGTTATACTCGATTAGGGGACTTTGTTATAATCGATCAGGAGGCTTTGTTTTATTCGATCAGGGGACTTTGCTATACTCGATGAGGGGACTTTGTTATACTCGAACAGGGTGGCTTTGTTATACTCGACCAGAGAACTTTTTTATACATGACCAATGAACTTTGTTATACTCGATGAGGGGCCTTTGTTATACTCGATTAGGGGACTTTGTTATACTCGATCAGGAGACTTTGGTATACTCGTCTAGGGTGCTTTTTTATACTCGATCAGGGGAATTTGTTATACTCGATCAGAGGACTTTGTCTTACATGATCAGGGCCCTTTGCTATACTCGAACAGGGGACTTTGTTATAATCGATCAGGGGACTTTGTTATGCTCGATATGGGGACTTTGTTATACCGGGCCAGGGGACTTTTTTGTACTCGATCAGGGGACTTTGTTATACTGGACCAGAGGATTTTTTTATACTCGATCAAGGGACTTTGTTATACACGATCACTGGACTTTTGTTATACTCGATCAGGGGACTTTTTTATACTCGACCAGAGGCTTTTGTTATACTCGATCAGGGGACTTTGTTATACTCGATAAGGGGACTTTGTTATACTCGATAAGGGCAATATGTTATACTCGATAAGGGGATTTAATGTTAGACTCGAACAGGGGAATTTGTTATACTCGACCAGGGGACTTTATTATACTCGATCAGGGGATATGTTATACTTGATTAGGGGACTTTGTTATACTCGATAAGGGGACTTTGTTATACTTGATCAGAGGACTTTGTTATACTCGACCAGACGCCTTTGTTATACTCGATCAGGGGACTTTGTTATACTCGATAAGGGGACTTTGCTATACTCGATAAGGGGAATATGTTATTCTCGATAAGGGGATTTAATGATAGACTCGAACTGGGGACCTTGTTATACTCGACCAAGGACTTTGTTATATTCGATCATGGGATATTTTATACTCGATTAGAGAACTTTGTTATACTCGATCACGGGAAGTTTGTTATACTTGATAAGGGGACTTTGTTATACTCGATCAGGGGACTTTGTTGTACTTGATCAGAGGACTTTGTTATACTCGACCAGGGGCCTTTGTTATGCTCGATTAAAAAACTTTGTTATATTCGACCAGGGGACTTTGTTATACTCCACCAGGGACTTGTTATACTCGATCAGGGGATATGTAATACTCGATCAGGGGACTTTGTTATACTCGACCAGGGAACTTTTTTATACATGATCAGGGGACTTTGTTATACTTGATTCGGGGACTTTGTTATACCCGATCAGGGGACTTTGTTATACTTGATTAGGGGACTTTGTTATACTCGATCAGGGGACTTTGTTATACTTGATCAGCGGACTTTGTTATTCTCGACCAGGGGGCTTTGTTATACTCCACCAGGAACTTGTTATACTCGATCAGGGGATATGTTATACTGATCAGGGGACTTTGTTAAACTCGGTTCAGGGGACTTTGTTATACTCGTCCAGGGGGCTTTGTTATACTCGATCAAGGAATATGTTATACCCGATCAGGGGACTTTGTTATACTCGATCAGGGGACTTTGTTATACTTGATTAGGGGACTTTGTTATACTCGGTCAGGGGACTTTGTTATACTTGATCAGAGGACTTTGTTATACTCGACCAGGGGTCTATGTTATACTCCACCAGGAACTTGTTATACTCGATCAGGGGATATGTTACACTCGATCAGGGGACTTTGTTATACTCGGTTCAGGGGACTTTGTTATACTCGTCCAGGGGGCTTTGTTATACTAGCATCAGAGGACTTTGTTATACTCGATGAGGGGACTTTGTCTTACTCGATCAGTGCCCTTTGTTATACTCGACCATGGGACTTTGTTATAATCGATTAGGGGACTTTGTTATGCTCGTTCTGGGGACTTTGTTAAACTGGGCCAGGAGACGTTGTTATACTCGATCAGGGGATATGTTATACTCGATCAAGGGACTTTGTTATACTGGACCAGGGGACTTTGTTATACTCGATCATGGAACTTTGTTATACTCGATCAGGGAACTTTGTTATACTCGTCCAGGGGGCTTTGTTATACTCGATCAGGGGACTTTGTTATACTCGATAAGGGGACTTTGTCTCATTCGATCAGGGCCTTTGTTATACTCGACCTGGGGACTTTGTTAAAATCGATCAGGGGACGATGTTACGCTCGATCTGGGGACTTTGTTATACTGGGCCAGGAGACTTTGTAATACTCGATCAGGGGATATGTTATACTCGATCAGGGGACTTTGTTATACTCGACCAGAGGACTTTGTTATACTCGATCAGAGGATATGTTATACTCGATCAGGCGACTTTGTTATACTCGATCAGGGGACTTTGTTATACTTGATTAGGGGACTTTGTTATACTCGATCAGGGGACTTTGTTACACTGGACCAGGGGACATTTTTATGCTCGATTAGGGGACTTTGTTATACTCGATAAGGGGACTTTGTTATACTCGATAAAGGGAATTTGTTATACTCGATAAGTGGACTTTGTTAGACTCGAACAGGGGACTTTGTTATACTCGACCAGGGGACTTTGTTATACTCGATTTGGCGGCTTTGTTATACTCGATCAGGGGGCCTTCTTATACTCGATGTGGGGCCTTTGTTATACTCGATGAGGGGCCTTTGTTATACTAGATCAGGGGACTTTGTTATACTCGATTAGAGGCCTTTTTTGGACTCAATCAGGGGACTTTGTTATACTCGAGCAGGGGGCTTTGTTATACTCGATCAGGGGACTTTGTTATAATCGATCAGGAGGCTTTGTTTTACTCGATCAGGGGACTTTGCTACACTCGACCAGGGGACTTTGTTATACTCGAGTAGGGGGCTTTGTTATACTCGATTAGGGGACTTTGTTATACTCGATGAGGAGGCTTTGTTATACTCGATCAGGGGACTTTGCTATACTCGACCAGGGGACTTTGTTATACTCGATTAGTGGACTTTGTTATACTCGACCAGGGAACTTTGTTATCCTTGACCAATGGACTTTGTTATACTCGATGAAGGGCCTTTGTTTTACTCAATGAGGGGACTTTGTTATACTCGACCAGGGGACTTTGTTATACTCAATCAGGGGACTTTTTTATACTCGACCAGAGGACTTTGTTATACACAATCAGGGAATATGTTATACTTGATCAAGGGACTTTGTTATACTCAACAAGGGGACTTTGTTATAATCGATCAGGGGACTTTGTTATACTCTAAAGGGGACTTTGTTATACTCGATCAGGGGACTTTGTTATACTCGATCAGAGGACTTTGTCTTACTCGATCAGGGCCCTTTGCTATACTCGACCAGAGACTTTGTTATAATCGATCAGGGTATTTTGTTATGCTCGATATGGGGACTTTCTTATACCGGGCCAGGGGACTTTTTTATACTCGATCAGGGGACTTTGTTATACTCGATCACTGGACTTTTGTTATACTCGATCAGGGGATTTAATGTTAGACTCGAACAGGGGACTTTGTTATACTCGACCAGGGGACTTTGTTATAATCGATCAGGGGATATGTTTTACTCGATCAGGGGACTTTGTTATACTCGATCAAGGGACTTTGTTATACTTGATTAGGGGACTTGTTATACTCGATCAGGGGAGTTTGTTATACTTGATCAGAGGACTTTGTTATACTCGACCAGGGGCCTGTGTTATGCTCGATTAGAAAACTTTGTTATACTCGACAAGGGGACTTTCTTATACTCCACCAGGGACTTGTTATACTCGATCAGGGGATATGTTATACTCGATCAGGGGACTTTGTTATACTCGGGTCAGGGGACTTTGTTATACTCGTCCAGGGGGCTTTGTTATACTAGCATCAGAGGACTTTGTTATACTCGATGAGGGGACTTTGTCTTACTTGATGAGGAACCTTTGTTATACTCGACCAGGGGACTTTGTTATAATCGATTAGGGGACTTTGTTATGCTCGATCTGGGGAATTTGTTAAACTGGGCCAGGAGACGTTGTTTTACTCGATCAGGGGATATGTTATACTCGATCAGGGGACTTTGTTATACTGGAGCAGGGGACTTTGTTATACTCGATCAGGGGACTTTGTTATACTCGATCAGGGAACTTTGTTATACTCATCCAGGGGGTTTTGTTATACTCGATCAGGGGACTTTTTTATACTCGATCTGTGGACTTTGTCTTACTCGATCAGGGCCCTTTGCTATACTCGACCGGGGGACTTTGTTATAATCGATGAGGGGTCTTTGGTATGCTCGATCTAGGGACTTTTTTATTCTGGGCATGGGGGCTTGTTTATACTCGATCAGGGGGCTTTGTTACTATGGACCAGAGGACATTTTTATACTCGATTAGGGGACTTTGTTATACTCGATTAGTGGACTTTTGTTACACTCGATCAGGGGACTTTGTTAAACTCGAACAGGGGCCTTTGTTATACTCGATTAGGGACTTTTTTATACTCGAGCAGGGGGCTTTGTTATACTCGATTAGGGGACTTTGTTATACTCGATCAGGAGGCTTTGTCTTATTCGATCAGTGGACTTTGCTATACTCGACCAGGGGACTTTGTTGTACTTGATCAGAGGACTTTATTATACTCGATCAGGGGCCTTTGTTATGCTCGACCAGGGGCCTTTGTTATGCTCGATTAGAAAACTTTGTTATACTCGACCAGGGGACTTTGTTATACTCCACCAGGGACTTGTTATACTCGATCAGGGGATATGTTATACTCGATCAGGGGACCTTGTTATACTCGATCAGGAGGCTTTGTTATACTTGATCATGGGACTTTGCTATACTCGACCAGGGGACTTTGTTATACACGATGAGGGGACTTTGTTATACTCGACCAGGGAACTTTTTTATACTTGTACAATGGACTTTCTTATACTCGATGAGGGCCCTTTGTTATACTCGAGCAGGGGACTTTGTTATACTCAATTAGGGGACTTTTTTATACTCGACCAGAGGACTTTGTCATACTCGATCAGGGGATATGTTATACTCGATCAGGGGACTTTGTTATACTCGATCAGGGGACTTTGTTATACTCGACCAGGGACTTTTTTATACTTGATGAGGGGACTTTGTCATACTCGATCAGTGGACTTTCCTATATTTGACCGATGGACTTTGCTATACTCGATGAGGGGTCTTTGTTATACTCGATCAGAAAACTTTATTATACTCGACCAGGGGACTTTGTTATACTCGATGAGAGGATATGTTATACTCGATCAGGGGACTTTGTTATACTCGATCAGGGGACTTTGTTATACTTGATTTGGGGACTTTATTATTCTCGATCAGGGGACTTTGTTATACTTGATCAGAGGACTTTGTTATACTCGACCAGGGGCCTTTGTTATGCTCGATTAGAAAACTTTGTTATACTCGACCAGGGGACTTTAATATACTCCACCAGGGACTTGTTATACCCGATCAGGGGATATTTTATACTCGATCAGGGGACTTTGTTATACTCGGTTCAGGGGACTTTGTTATACTCGATCTGGGGAATTTGTTATACTCGATCAGGAAACTTTGTTATACTCATCCAGGGGTTTTTTTTATACTCGATCAGGGGACTTTGTTATACTCGATAAGGGGACTTTGTCTTACTCGATCAGGGCCCTTTGCTATACTCG